>NC_135783.1:316124321-316379321 GCF_051106095.1 Pogona vitticeps | reverse complement strand
TTAGCACATTCCAAATCTCTTCAACATCTGCTACACTAGCTTAGATGCAGAGGACAGCTGACAGCACACCATTGCCAGCAGCGCTGAAGTGAGTTCCAGCTGCCATTCTGTGTGGCTTTTTTGTATAGAATGAGTTTGGCATTATCTTGTCTTCTCCTTGGGCAGCAAAATGTCTTGGCCTGGCCCTGTCCCATGGCCTCAGACTGTCAATTGCTTCTTAAAGTTTCTTTCTTTTTTAATAGTAACTTGGAATGGTAAGGGAACTGTTTTTTAAAACTGTAAGCCCATCAGACCTTGGACTTCCCCCCCCCACCTCTCTTTTTTGATCTACAACTCAATGCTAGGGATTCTGGGAGAAGACATAGAAAAGAAAGAAAGAAAGAAAGAAAGAAAGAAAGAGAAAGAAAGAAAGAAAGAAAAAGAAAGAAAGAAAGAAAGAAAGAAAGAAAGAAAGAAAGAAAGAAAGAAAGAAAGAAAATTTCCAAGTTCTGGACCAGGGTTCATGGGCATGCAGAATAAGTTGCACAGTGCTAAGTATTCCAGCCCTCATATTAAGCACCATGCATGCACATCTTCAGGGTTCTGTGGAGCTGACTTATAAATATTTCAAACACAGTTAGAAAATTTCGAGGTTTGGTTTTCTGGAAAAACAGGTAACAAATCAGCAACTACACTTCAAGTGTACCTCAAGCTGGGTATTTCACACCAACATTTCCCTTAAATTCATTACATCCAAAATGCACTGTTTTAGCTGTAGGTTGGAGAAATGCCCCATAAAGGGCATGTCCACACTTGGAAATTTGGTACGATCTAGTCCAGGTTTAAAAGGTTCTTATCTTAAGTGCAATTTATCTTAACTCTCACTTGAGCAATCCTTCTGTCCACACTGGAGAATGTGCTATCAGACTCTTCTCCTGTGCCACAGATCCATATAAAGCAAGGGTTATCCGGCTCACTCCTAACTAACGAGGCAGCAACAACAGCAACCAAGGACCACTGCAGTGTGAGGGGAGAACATTGTGATGAAGGTGGGGAAGACAGAAATGAAATAACTCCCCCTTTTTCCCTCTCCCATTTTTCAACTGGGAGAATATCCTTAAACCTCAGTGTTATGCTTGATATTTGGCTAAAGGAAGCCAATTTGTTACTGAAATATGTAGTGCTTAATTTGATAATTATGAATATTGGTTTAACCCTGTAATTTTTTTTTTTTAGAATAAGGCTATAACTGAGCTTGGAGATGTTCCTTTTTAAGATGAGCTTTCCCAGAACCCTTAGCTTGGATTCTGAAAGCTGTAGTATTTTGGCATGCTACATGGGGGATTCTGGAAGAAGTTGCCCATAAAAGTAATTTTTCTCACTTCTGTTCTATTACCACTATTGTTATTCAAGCATATACTTACCTGAGAGCAAGACTCACTGATCTCGGTGGGACGTACATCCATGTAAACGGTGCCTAGGCAAAGCAAAAAAGGTAGTTTCTCCCATTTTTTAAAAAAATCCAACAAATAAGTGTTTGATTCCACCCTCCCCCTCTCTGCCTGAGGTTCATAATTGCTGTTTAAATAATGGAGGCAGGTTGAATGGGGTCAAGCCGACAATGGCCAAGTATATTTTCAGATATTCAAGAGCTGTCAACCTGACACCACATTGTCTTTGGAACTTCATTAGCCCAGAATGAAATACTTACTTTTTGGGGTGAGGGAGATCGGAAAAGAAACTTCATCCTTTGTCAAATATACTTTTGTTATTTGAGACTTTGCTAGATTTACTGCATGTCAAAACCAGTGCTTTCCTTGGCCATTTAAGAACCCAGAGTGCCTACTCATTGTTAAATGGCTCGTTTCCGCTAGCCTGTGACAAAACAGCTAGCTGGCCAGTCAGCCTCAGTCAGTGTCTATTTATGGCAAAATGTCAAAAAAGAATGTCCTGCATTTGTGGCTCAACAATAATGAACATGGCTAAATCTGAAAATTCACAAAAGGAAGTGAACAGCTTTTTAAATTCTGAAGAACATTAGATTCTGGTGTCCTTTTTGTTCCAATTGTCGTGGCTTAACACTATGAAAAGACCACCTGTTGGGCTGCCATTTTGCAATTGTATTAAATGCTGTGGTTGCATAAAAGAACACTTTCCAAAATAACCTAGTATTATTATTCACTTATTTCACAGTAAATGTGCATTCAAGACCTGCTGTAAAGTATAAGTCTTTTTCCCCTTCAGTGAAGTTTCAAGATGTACATGCTCAGTAAATGCACACTTATGGCAAATGCACGATGCTATAGTCCCAAGTGTGATACTTACAAATGAGCTCATGTAAACCTGATGAGACAATTAAGACTCCTGTAACATAATGCTAAACTTCTGTAAACAGCAGACATATGCCAAAGAAGAAATGATCCCAGACTGAAGAATGCTAATTAGAGTAAAAAGGATCAAAATAACATGTATAAGCTTTTGAGTCTTATATACAAGAATAAAAATACAATTCCCTTCAAATAGAACTATGATGTAAACAGTTCTCTAATATATATTACGTACAACAGGCATGTATCAGAAATAGGAGATTTGCCAAAACTGCCTATAGCCAATCAAAACCATGTATAACAACCTTTTAAAAATTGCATTACATAAAAATACTTTAAATCTATAGAATAACTTATAACTAGAATGCAAGGCATCTCGCACAAAAGTTTTAATGTCCACTTTCTTAATAATATTACTAAAAGTTGGTATGCTGGTTTTATCTGTTATGGAAGGCGTTTCAAAGCTGGGGCCACAACAAAAAAGGCTTTGCTTTTAGCCTCTGAGTTTTTTTATTTTTCCAATACACACAAGGCACAAAGCCTTACCTTTAAGTACACAGAAAGGATTGTTCCATAGTACAAACTTCACAGCTGCTATATATATATATATATATATATATATATATATATATATATATATATATATATATATATATATATATATATATTTACACACCCACTTTTTCACTTTGGGTGGGGCACATCCTGGGACCGCCAAATATTATTTCTCTTTCTTTTGGAAAAAAGGTAAGAGCCCCTTTATGCCCTCTAGTGGCTGCGAGGGTTAATGCCAATTTTTAATCTGCTCCTGAATTATTCTAAGAGACTTTACTTATCATTTATTTACTTAAAATATTTTTACCAGCTTTTCTCCTCAAAAAGGACCAAAGACTGCTTATAACAATCAAAAGACAGTATTTAAGCTAGTAATAATGAGCATACAATACTCAAAGGACTCATGAATACAAAAACAAAAAAGCATAAGCAACGCCACAATACACCCTATGCGGTAAGGTAGAACAATCTGTTTTAAAACTCCACTCAGCAGCCATTCATTCAGGGAAAGTTCGCCTGAAAAGAGAGGTCTTTGGCTGCTTGTGGAAGGACGGTAAAGATGGAGCCAGTCTAGCCCCCTGTGGGAGGGAGTTCCAGAGTGTGGGTAAAAGAGAGTAAAAGAGAATGCTCTCTCCCATGTCCCTCCAAACACACCTGTTCTGGTTTTGAAGACAGTCAACAACCCTTAGCCTACAAGGGAGCCTAAAACATGACAAAATTGCCCCTCAAGGGCACAAGATGACATTCTGAGGGGAAAGGGATTTTTGTTTTAAAAATTTGGATAGAAAGGGTACAGGGGGTGGCATTTGAGTCTGTGGCTGACAGGTTGCCTTTTTGCCCGTCCCAAAGTAAACATTAACAAACAAAAAAGAGGCCAGGCAATGACAGGAAGGGGTACTTCTAACATTTGGGCCCAATCTGGTCCAAATCGAGTCTCAGTTTGGCCTGCGAAGGCTTCAGGAACTTTTCTCCCTGCTCCGCGCCCCTCCCTACAAGCCTATCTTTTCCCCATCCAGGGACGAAAACTTAGGAAGTAACTTTCTCTGCTCAAGTTAGCCAGTAGGAAAAGAATTTGCCAAATAATATGTGCATTATATTTTATTTCTTCTATAAAAAGGACCCACGATGCCTTTTTGGGCTCCTCAGTGGTTTTAGAGATCTTTACTGATTTGTGTATTTTTGAAAATTCCAGCATTCTCCCAAACTCGCTCACATCTTCTTTGGATTTCTCAATGGTGTCACTTTGCTTTGCTATTAGAACGAGTGACTTAACTGATGTACAGATTAATTAACTAATTAAATTTGCATAAATCTGCATCTCTTTCATGCACTGATTTTGAAATAAAAATGCCTCTTTGTTTCTCAATGGGGCATGTATGTGTTGCAAGTGCCATCCTAGAAAAGGTATTATTTCCTGCTCAAGAGCAGAGAAAATATCTCTTCTGAGAAGAGGCCTACAGTCTGCAGTCTACATGATCAATGTTTTGCCCACTTTGTTGGGATTGCCTTTTGAGGAGACTTAAAAGGTTTAATCCCACTGATTAATCAATTAAAGGTTTTGTCTTGTCTCTCTTGCTCTCTTACACACAGTCATATATATATATAAGTTGATTCCATATATATATACACGTTGATTCTGTTTTTAAGCATATGTTTGTAAGTGTGTGTGTGTGTGTGTACACACACACACACACACACACAAACATATGCTTAAAAACAGAACCAACGTTTTCTTGCAGCAGATAAAATTCATCTTAATTCTATTTCTGAAATTTGAAAATGACAACATACTGTTTTTGACCTTTAGCTAGATCACTCTCCATGGTGACATGTAGAAAACAATGGGTTTTGTATGATAACCAAAACTGATTGGTGTGCACATTGCTACACATGGACTCTCAGATATATTTTATGCTGGGAAAATAAAAGGTTTTCTTTACATTGCCTAACCTAGAAGGTAAAAAGTGATATACAATTGAGCAGTATACAATATAGGAGTATAAATTAGTATCTTGCTTTATTGTTCATAGCAATGTAAAGAGTCTGTACTGTGCACTTAACTATTGTGTGAGAGAATTATGAAACTGCATCCACCAAGCAGAAATGGCTTATGTCTGAATAAAAAAAATATGTATCTTTAAGAGAGATACAATGTGTTTGGAACCCTGAGGGTTAATAAGAGGTAAGCCGGTGAAGGGGGAGATGAGATGAAGGGAATAAAAGACACTGAATAGATGAAAGAAGTGATTCAATGGCGGGCATTGTTGGTAGCAGCTAGGTGTCCGAAACAAACAGAAAAATGGGAACTGCTTTAACACTGGGAGGAAAAAAATTAAAAAAATAGAACTTATACCACATATTAAAAAGAAAAAGAAAATAGATAATAAAAGGCTTTCAGGCTTTTTCAGAATATCTCTGTAAAAAATAAAGAAAGCATGATGGAAAGAAAGAGAAATTGAATTCCTCTCTAAAGGTATCTCAGACAGAAAGCTTCTTTGTCCCCCCTTTTCACATCAAGAATTTAATTTTGCATTCCCTTTGTCCATCCGGAGGTACATTTCCACTTCCCTTACGCTGAATTCTATTAGCCCTCCTCTTCTTCAGCTTTAGACGGACAGCCTGTATTGGTGGCAGCTCAGTTCAAATTTCGGAGACACTACTGTGAAACATGTTGTGTTCTGGTTTTAGCCTGTGCTTTACAAAGATACTTGAATAGACAGCAAACTTTTTGTTTCTCCAGACTTTGGCAAAAAAAAAAAAAAAAATTGCCTGATTTACTTCCCATGTTTGGATAGTAGCTGCAAGCACCATACAACTATTTCACTAGGACCCAGATCTAATCTTAGATAATCTTACAGAAGATAATAACACAATTGATGATACTTTGATGTCTGATAACTCTACGTGCTGTAAAGGCTGAGAGTGACACCAGCCACAGATGCTAATCTCTAAAGTTTCCTTAACTCCCCAACCCCTCCTCTTCAAGGCTTCCTAGGGAACCCTTTTGACCCAGGGAGGCCATTGGGAGCTCTGGGGTAGGAAGGAGGACTTACTACCCCAAAATCACTGCCACTGGTCCTGGTCAATGCAGTGAGACCAGCATCAGCTTTTACATGAACCATGTTAATCAACAGGATTTCAGCTACAAATATGAAATCAGTGCTAATTAACCTTTAATTAATTTTGTTTTTATACCTCATCTCTAGCAAACCTCTTTAATGAAAAAAGTCCAAAAGATGTATTTTATATAGGTTCAATGGCCTCTTTTTTAACATTGTCATTGTCTGTTGCACTTGTGGTTTCACATGTTGAGAGTGTAAGAGCCGCATCCAAACAATTTTACACAGCCTGTTCTGTAATCCAGTGCAACAGAGTAATCCAGCACCTCTGCACTGGGAGACATTTTCATTCTCCTAGCCTTGTGTCCGTCGGGTTTAAGCCATGAATGTATGCTCAACTGTGTATTTGAATTCTAAACCATACATTTCTACATATGAAATTTATTTGAATACATTTCATATCAAACACATATGTACAACACGTGTCAAATATCAAATCTATAGCATTTATTAATGCTGTTCAGCTGGATGCCCTTACAAGCACTACTTCAGATGTTTGCACTGAACATGGAAGAGTTTGAGTGACATCCAAGGGGACTTTGTGGGCAGGACCTACATGCATCCCCACATCACCATTATAGTTAGAAGTATCCTTGTTTTTAGGCATAACACCTGAATAGGGCTAAATACTATACTACAAATAAAATTTTGTTCCTCCATTCAGGCCTAGATTGTCCCCTTTCTCTTGCTGAGAGAGCAGGAATAAGGATGGATGTTGTCCAAGTATCTCCTAGCCTACTGGACCATATTCTTTGTAATGTCTGTAACAGAGATTGTGCCTAGAATCCTTCCCACAAGATGTAATGGAACAACGGTTCACATTCATTATGGCTGCATTAACCCTCTCTTGTCCAAACTCTAATCATTTGGCATTTGAAACTATTAGAGTGATAGGCTCTGTAGTACCAGCAGAGAGGAATGTCTTTAATTCTCTTAATTAGACAATGGAAGGACTAGTCACTTTAGGAGTTAAAATTTAGTAGCAAGTTCCCAAACACTGTCCCCCCCCCCATGCATTTACCCACCTTAAGTAATTACTCAGACATTGCTTTTAAGGGGAAAAAAAGAGAAAAAAATCTCTTTACTAACTGAGACCACAAATTGTAGGCTTGAATTTGGTTATAGAAAACTTCAATAAATTACAACTTCAGTGGTTAATAGAAGGCATGAAGGAAAAGGTTAAAATAGTATAAACAAAAGGTGAGGGCTCTCTCGGGGCGCATGGCTGAGAGAAAAATGGAGGGCAGGGGAAGCTCAAAAGGGCATTCTTCTTCTTTGGTATCCCAGACAATTCATTCCCTAAACAAAGACTGTAAAAAAATTGAAGATAGGAGAGAAGTTGCCTTTGAAGAGGGATCATGAAAGCTGTGCAACACATTAGTCTTACACTCACCTCCTTTCTTTCAGGTGATCATGCATTAATTTGCCTGTTGAATGTGCCCATAATTTGGGTACACAGATTGATGCCCAACATGCTCTGTTCCCTCTTGGTGACATTCAGACTCAATCTCTGCCTAGATCTGTAATGATATTTGTCTGTTTCTGTTTCTCAGTGAAAAAACCCATTCCTGTAAATAGGGAAACTCAAATGGCAAGACCAGATCATAAACTGAATGGGGCAGGAAGGACAGAAAGTCTTCTCGCCATTGCTGGCAGCAGAGGTGGGTGCTCTGTTTTATTTCTTTTTTCAGTCATCAGGAGAAAATCCTGATGCTAAGCCACGGGGAAAGGAGTGGCTTCAAAAATTCATCATCCTGTTACTCCTTCTTAAAAGGGCAATACAAGGAGGAACCTGTTCTTTCTTACGCTCTTCTGTCCTTTCTCTGACCTCCCTACCTTTCCAGCTCCCTGGATCTGAAATTAGTGGTGCTGTGGCAACAAGACTTAGAGTACTTAAGCAATGACTTTGCAACAGGAAGGGCAATGAAAGTTCATATCTAAAGTAAAAAGGGGGCACTACATCTCTGTTGCTATCAAATGAACATCTTTCTTAGTCTTTCCTCTGCTTTCTACAATTCCAGTTACAACATGTGAATCCTGGATCTAACATGAGAGATCCATGGGGTTGCTGTCCCCCCATTATTACCTTTGGCTCTTTGCTCTGCCCTGTGGCTGCTCTGGAAATGCACAAATACTGCTGATTTTATTTATATTTATAAATTTGTTTAAAGACAATGTGCATCCATATTATGAACACTGACTGAATGCAGATATTATTTCAACCTCTATAATGCTATGTTTTGAAAAAAAATTAGCGATGTGCATTTGGATTCGGAAATATTGGAAATTCATCAAATAATGCCATATTTGGATAGTTCTAAATATATCCAAGCTCTGAAATCGATAGTTTTGAATATCTGTAATAATAATTCCTAATATTCAGAGTCCCATTTACAGTAGGACTCCCATATCCTCAGGTGATCCGTTCCAACCCCGCCCCCCCATGGATACCAGAAACCATGAATGCTATACAGTAAAGAGTCATTGGAGAGCAGAGGTTAAACTATCGGCCCAGCAAAGCAGAGAGGTATATGGGCAAATAACAAGATGTGGGAAGCAATAAACCGACATCTCAAGAATAAATCACAGCCTACCCTGGAGAAGATTGTAAGGGTGCAGGAAAAGGCCTTATATCAATGTAAAAATGCCAGGATTACTCATTGCGTAGGGGAGATGATAACTCTGGATGACCAACCATTCTCTCTAGTGGAGAGCATGGGTTTCCATAGATTTGTGGCAGAACTGGCATCCCATTACCAATTGCCATCCTGAATTATCCTTAGCCACAGGGTGGTGCCAGATTTATAGTGGGATATGTATCAGACAATAGCAGCAGTTAGACAGGGAAATACCTACTTTGGCCTCCATTTTACTATATATGTGCGCTAGCACCAAAATCTGGATTCAGATTTGGAATTTGGAATTATAGCCCTTCAGATTCAGAATTTTTAAAAGTTGGGATTTTCAGGTATCCAGAACTCCATTACCATCAATATAAATACTATATAGTCATTTCCCCTTTAAAAAATACAAACAGGCAAAACATTTTTAAAGGAATTTCCTGTGTTCTCTGACACCTTCCCAGTGAATGTGCCAAACAAAAAGAGTATGCACCAACAGCCAACAGGGATAAGACTTGAGAAAGGGAGAAGAGGGACTTCTTAACAAGCATGGCTAGCCCATGATCTCACAGGTCACCTGGGGAACCTCCATGGACTAAATGGAGTCTAATGGTAAGAGGTTCCTCTTTCCTGTTTTACATGCCAAATATTATTATGAAACATTAGAGTTCCTTAATTTTAAAGACAAACAAATAGATGATGATTTTTCAGGCTGCACTGACAACTTTGCAACAGTGATATATATTTTTATCATTAATTTTATGTGCTACTAAGTCCCTTCCTTCTTATGGTGATCCTGCATATTAAAAAGGTTCCCCTTGACAATTTTTGTCCAGTCGTGTTCGACTCTAGGGGGCGGTGCTCATCCCCGTTTCCAAGCCATAGAGCCAGCGTTTTGTCCGAAGACAATCTTCCATGGTCACATGGCCAGTGCGACTTAGACACGGAACACTGTTACCTTCCCACCAAGGTGGTCCCTATTAATCTACTCGCATTTGCATGCTTTCGAACCGCTAGGTTGGCGGGAGCTGGGACAAGTGACGGGCGCTCACTCTGTCACGTGGATTCGATCTTACGACTGCTTGGTCTTCTGGCCCTGCAGCACAAGCTTCTGTGGTTTAGCCCACAGTGCCACCACGTCCCCTTCAATCCTGCACATTAATAGCCTCTAAAAAGTCCTATCATTAGCAGCCCTGCTCAGCTCTTGCAAATCAAAGATCTTCCTTTGGACCATTGTGGGAGCAGGCTGGTTTGCTCCTTCTTCTGGGAATCATATATCGTAAATGGTGGAGCAAACAAGCCTGTCCCCCAAGCATTTCTACTGCACCTTTCTTAGTTCCTGTCAGGGGCTTCTATTTTTTTGATGTAGGTAGGATCACACTGTTTTGGTTCCTTTCCAGCATGTTTGCTTGCTGGAAATGAACCAAAACAGAGCTTATGGCTGTTAATTTGCCTTCCTCTTTCAGTTTTGCATGTCTTGAAGTGGCTTAAGAAGACGGCTCCTTCACAATATTTATTTATTTATTTATTTATTTATTTATTTATTTATTTATTTATTTATTTATTTATTTATTTACAGTGGCGCCTCGCTTAACAGCGATACAGTGGTGCCTCACTTAATGAGTACACCATTTAACGATGAATCCGCATAGCGATGCGGATTTTCTGATCGTTTTTACGATCGCATTGCAATGTTTTCTATGGCTGAAAATCGCATTACGATGATCGGTAAGCGTTTCGCTTACCGATCTTCGCATTGCGATGTTTTTTTCAACAGCTGATCGGTGGTTCCAAAATAGCCGCTGGGTGCCCAAAATGGCCACTGCAAGTGTTTTCGCGCCCTGCCCTCGCTTACCGAGGGCACGAAAATGGCGGCACTATGGAGGAACTTCACTGAACGGTGAATTTGGGAGCCATAGGAATGCATTAAACCAAGTTTAATGCGTTCCTATGGCTTTTTCCGTCCCGTTTAGCGATGTTTCTGCATAGCGACGATTAATCCGTAACAGATTAACGTCGCTATGCAGGGCACCACTGTAATCCATTCCAGGAAAATCACCATTAAGCGAAAACAGCGGAAAGCAGAAATTAAAACCCCATTGAAATGCATTGAAAACCTTTCAGTGCATTCCAATAGGCTTAAAACTCACCATCCAGCAAAGATCCTCCATACGGCATCCATTTTTGCTGCCTGTATAGCAAGGAATCCGTCCCTAAACACAGCGGGGAGCCATTTTAGTTACCCGGCGGCCATATTGAAACCACCGATCAGCTGTTTAAAAATCATAATTTTGCGAAGAATCAGTTCCCGAAGCAGGGAACCAATCATCGCAAAGCGAAATTCCCCCATTTAGACCATCGTTTTGCAATCGCAATTGCAATTGCAAAAAGATCGTCGTAAAGCAGATTCGTCGTAATGCGGGGCAATTGTAAAGCAAGGCACCGCTGTGTTTATTTATTTATTTATTTATTTATTTATTTATTTATTTATTTATTTATTTATTGAATTTGTACCCCACCCATTTAGTCAACTGACTACTCTGGGTGGCTAATATTGGTAAATTAAACACCTCATCTTCCATCAAGCCTGCCATTCTATAGTAAATAAGCATAGTAAGTGTCTCAAAACACAGTGGGACTGGGAGTAAACACATAGAAGGCCATGCTGTCAGTTCTGAATAACTATACATAGAAGTAGCCTAATAATTTATTATGGGTAATTAGCCAATTCTTCTTCACTGCTTTGGCAGATATGAATTTCTTACCCCATCTATGTACCAAAAAAAGAAACCATGACAAAGATTGGAATTTCATGTGCATACTTATGGAATAATGAGTGGCAAAGCTCTTACAGATTCAAGTGGCAAGAATCATGCTTTGACAAAGTACACACTTAGACTTAAAAAAGAGCGGGTCACAGAACTCTGTAAACAGTTGTCATATTCACTTTTGCTGTTTCAAGAATATATTGTATAATATTCATAATACATAGTTAATTATGACATACTGCATAACCTCCTTCCAGCTCTAACGATGATCCCCAAGGATGCTTAGGATACCATTAAAACTAATAATACCTGGCAAGGCAATTTGTTTTAAACAACAAAAATACAGTTAGGACCAGGTTTTGAAACCATGAAAGTGTTAGATGTGCTCCAGATATTTTGCTATTGTCTGCAAAAGTCAGTGACAAACATACTGACATCTGTTACATGCTTTCTGCAATTGTATAGTGAAACATTTGGCCACCGTTTTCTATTTTTCTCTTTCACCATGTTAAATAATTATATTTTCTGTGCAACACAATAAGATGCTGAATGAATTCCAATTCCAATTTCAGTATCTCTCAAGGCCAAACTGTACACAACAGTTTGAATGAATGGATTCCCCGCCCCCTGCCCCCAAATAAATAGCTGGGTGGTGATGGCAATGCGAAGCTGGACTGGAACTATGAGCTAGGGGTTTTTGCCATTATAATGACCCAAATGATCCATTTTAGTCTCCAGCACACTGTTTGCAATGGACGGAAAACATCATATAGCACAAATGAAATATTTTCTCCTGTTAGAAGCATGGCTGGGGTCAAAGGGACTGGCCCCTCTCTCGGCATATAGACCTACTGAATTAATGGAATTTATGTAAGTGTTGGTTTATTAATATAAATAATCATGTGTCATCAAGTCAATTCTGAACTATGGCAACTCTTCTCGGGGTTTTCCATGTAGAGAATACTCAGAAGTGGTTTAGGTAAAGGTAAAGGTTCCCCTTGACAATTTTTGTCCAGTCGTGTTCGACTCTCATCCCCGTTTCCAAGCCATAGAGCCAGCGTTTTTGTCCGAAGACAATCTTCCGTGGTCACATGGTCAGTGCGACTTAGACACGGAACGCCGTTACCTTCCCACTGAGGTGGTACCTATTTATCTACTCGCATTTGCATGCTTTCGAACCGCTAGGTTGGCGGGAGCTGGGACAAGTGATGAGCGCTCACTCCGTCGCGTGGATTCGATCTTACGACTGCTTGGTCTTCTGACCCTGCAGCACAGGCTTCTGCGGTTTAGCCCACAGCGCCACCACGTCCCTTTACCATTCCCTTTTTGGGGGGGTGGCACAGTGGAACCATGCAGCTTGCCCCAAGGCCACACAGACTAGCTCTACTGCCAGGTCACACAGTGGGGAATCCCAAACTTAGTCTCCACAGCTATCTAAACCACTGAGTTATCATTCAGAAACTAATTGAATGGGTCTTCTCTAGTTGGGACTAGCAATGGGACTTGGGCCTGATCATCTGCTTACATAGCTCATCAGCTGAGTTTTAAAAAATAGAATCATTAGGAAGGAATCCAACGGGAGCATGGGAAGAAAATGTTGTTTAACCTCTCCACCTCCATCTTCATGTTTTCTAGAAATACTCATAGGCATGACATGAGAACATGAGTCATACTTTTTGCTGTTATTCACCAGCAATTGATCTTCAAAGGCATTTTTGCCTTCAGTCCTGGAGACAGCTCACAGCCATCCTTCAGGAGACAGTCCAACCTATATATTTTAAAGTCAGCTATATTAGGGGTTATTATAATATTTTGCAGCTGGCTGGATAGCTCTGTGGTTTAGGTATCTGGCTGTGCAGCCAGTGGTTGGGAGTTTGATTCCCCACTTTGCGACCTGGAGAGAAGTTCTAGCCTGTGCAGCCTTGTGCAAGTTGCACAATCCCAGGGCAACCCCAGAAGAAGGGAATGGTAAACCTCTTCTGAGTACTCTCTACCTAGAAAACTCTGGAAAGCATTGCCATAAATCAGAATTGACTTGATGGCACATGATTAATGTTGTTGTTGTTGTTGTTGTTGTTGTTGTTGTTGTTGTTGTTGTTGTTCTTGTTCTTGTTGTTGTTGTTGTTGTTGTTGTTGTTGTTGTTGTTGTTGTTGTTGTTTTTGGTAGCAAATTCTATAATTCAGTTTATGCACAGCATGAAGATTTATCTCAGGTTCTGGTAGAACTGTACATGGTATTCCAGGGATGGCTGCACTACAGACTTCTAAAAAGACTTTACCATGATTGATTGATTGATTGATTGATTGATTGATTGATTGATTGATTGATTGATTGATTGATTGATGTTTATTTATTGGATTTCTATCCCACCCATCTAGACCAAAGGTCTACTCTAATAAAATAAAATAAAATAAAATAAAATAATATAAATTATGGCCATTTATTTTATTTTGAATCTCTTTCAAATGCCACGTTTCTCTTTGTTTTTGCTTTTTTTACAGCTGAAGAATTTATTAAGATACTGTATATACTTTAGAATGTGCTAAAGATAGAGAGTCATATTCAGAGGACATTTCCTTCAAAGACTATTTGTTCTAAATATTAAAACAATCATTTTGTACTTTACTTAGAAGTAAAGTACAAAATTACATTCCATACAATTTACTCTCAAGTAGTCTACAGGAAGTCACCTGACTGTAAAGACCACTGAACATGCTGGAACAGAATATTAGTAATCATGTAAGTAAAAACCTGGTGGGTGATAACATGTAAATACAGGGTAAATGCTACAGAGAGCTATGAATTTATTTAGGGTTCTCTGCATAATAAATATTAATCGATCAAAATACAAATATCAGTTGGTCATATATACAAGTATTAGTTCCTCATAAATAAAGAATGTTTTAAATGAATGGCCCTTAGGATCCCACTCCAGAAAGAAAACAGCAAGCAAGCGCGTCATAATTGTTTTCCATCTTTTAAAACAGACCTAGCTCTATGAATGCAATAAATATTGCCAGATGCATGTTGTATGCGCATAGTAGGAGTACTACAGAGGCGCTTCTAAGAATGTACATAGAGAAGATCTATCTCTCCATCTATCTCTGTGGAGCGCTTGAACTGCAAAACAGCCGTGTCAGAACTCAGATGGTTAACATTCGCTTCTTGCTGTTTTATTGCATATTACTGTGCGCTCCTGAGCAGCAGGAGCAGATTCAAGCAATTACAATCAAGTCAGGGCACACGCCGTGGCTGAGCAACACGATCATGATGAGGATACTGATGAGGCACTTATCGAAAACCCCACATCATCCACACTCATCAGCCACAACATGTCACCCCAAATGAGGCATCAGCTGCCTTCAGAAGGCTCATTGCACACTGTTTACTGCATTCTTTGGGCCCACTTTTGATTCTGCAGCCGGGGCTTAGTTCAAACAGCAGCTGACCAGCAGGGGCAAGTCCTCATGCTCAAGAGAGCTTCCTTTCTAGGCAATACCTGGGCTCCAGTACAACCATGAAGCCAGTCACAGAAAAAGCTGTTTTCCATTCCCACGAAAGAATTGAAATAATAATGGGTCTTCTACTAAAAGCATTATGTTCTGGGCTGGGAGGAGGAGAGGAATATTAACAAAGAAAAAAAGACAAGAAAAAGACAAGAAAGGAGGACTGCAAAGAGGAAGAAAAAGAGGAAGGTGAAGAAAACACACAAAACCTCATCTAACATATCCCAACATAATACTGGAAGTTAGAATGTTAGCCTATTTGATGAGTTATCAAGGCATATTTGGGTATAATCCTACATCCATTTGCCTGAAAGTAAGTTCCACTGAATTCAACAGATAACCAAGTACCCATGTATCTATAGGACTGTGCTGTTCGTGACAATTCCTAGTGTAAAATAGCAGTCAGTGGTACATTTTTCCAAGAGACAGGCTAACTAGTTCACTTCTGCTCTATATCAGTTCTAAACCTGTTTTAAAATCAGTTATTTCAGTTTCATTATTTTCCATTCTTTTCCTAAACTTATCTGTCTTAAAAGACAACAACAATACCCTATGAATTTAAGCATGTGATTAATACATTTTTGAATATGTACTTTCTCTCAAGATATTCTTCCCGTTCACATTTTGCAATGCTGCCTGTTGAGAACTTCAGCCTATACGAAGAGGCAATCATGGTATACCCAAGTTCTGATTTGCACATTTGTCCCATGTTGTGGATAAGGTAATTTTGTATAAGCATTTGCAACGATCGAATGGTTGAAGCGTCATTAATATATTTAATTAAATATTCTTGGGACAACAACTGACACCCTTGATCTTTACTGATATAAGCACTGCTCATTATACTGGGTGTTGTAGTAGCCACACATAGTATTCAGAGATATAGATGGTTTTATAATCGCTATTAGAGAGACCTTTGCCCATAGTTAGTTTGTACATCAAGTAGAGGGATATTCACCAATACAATCCTCCATGTATCTACTGAGAAATCAGCTCCGATGACTTCAATAGCTCTTATTCCCACATAGGTTAGTACAGAATTGCATATTTATTAGAAGTTCCATAGGCATCAATCAAGCAGAACTTCAAATATATTATCTCAGGACCAGTGTACCAATGACATTTTCTCTTTAAAAGTCAAGGATCCAAATGAACTAAGCTCAGCTATCACAATGTATAGAAACTGACCAAAGAAATATACTGTGCAAGATTATAACATTAAGTCCTATTGGGCAGTGACAAGCAGTACACCTTCCAAAGTGGAATAAAGTTAAACAGCTACTTTTGCATGTAGAAAGTCTGGGGCAATCACTTGCATCTCTAGGAAAGAATCCTGCCTTACAAAACAAGTGCCACAACATAACTGGAGAGTTCCGGCCAGAGATGGCAATGGTGGAGACCCTCCAGCCAGTAGGCAGGAGATGGCCTGAAGCATTCTCAAGCTTTTTTCTCCCCCCCCCCTTTTTTTTTGCTGCTGTGCCTTCTGATTATGTCTGATGGTAAGAGAACATTTAGAAGCATTTAAATTTTAAACACCCTGCACAGAACTGAGCTAGGCTTTGTAGGCAAGAAGACTGTTGTATGGAAGTAAACTACGCTGTGCAGGTAGAAAAGCCGTTGTAGTGGGTCTTATGCCTGAATACATACACAGAGAATTGAGATGGCTTTTTTAATGCTTGGTGGGAAATGTACCTATTCGTAAGAATTTACAACTTGGCCCCAGCTACTCAGTCACTGGCCAACATCTATGGCTTTAACTCTGCCTACTGCTGGACACCTTTGCTGAACTGGAATTCAGCCCCACCTGACAACCCCACCCTGCAGAGCGTTTTGAAACACCGTGGTGCCTCGTTTAACGGGTGCTCCGTTTAGCGATGGAATTGCTTAGCAATGACTTTTTCGAAGCATTTTTGCTCTTCGTTTAGCGATGGTCCCTATGGGCGATTTTCACTTAGCGATGGTTGGGACCATGCTTCACATAGTGATTAAATTTTGGGTCCCCTGTTTCGCTTAATGATGGCTTAAACAGCCTCATGTTTGCTGTTTTTTAAATGTTTTTCTGTTATTTATAAAGTTAAAGTTTACTGTTTAAAATGTTTGAAATCGTAAAGTGCACTTAATAAACCCTTTGTTAACCAAATCTGACTTTGTTCTGACTCTTTTTTCTTTTGTTGTTGTATTTTTTCCCCCATTGAGATGCATTGAATAGTTTCAATGCATTTTAATTGGGGAACCGCGTTTCACTTAGCGATGTTTCCTATGGCGATTTTTTTTCTAAGGACGGCAATTCGTTCCTATTTCAATGCATTTCAATGGGAAACCGTGTTTCGCTTAGCAATGAAATCGCTTAGCAGCAATTTTTTCGGAACGAATTAACATAGCTAAGTGAGGCACCACTGTATATAAATTGGGGAGATGGATGGCCTCAGGTTTGGTGAAAAACAACTTCAGTTTTCCGTAATGACAAGTAATGTTGGGTCTGTTACATTAAGTACAACAGCGCAAAACAAAGTGGTAAGTGGACATTCCAGGAATATTGGTAGATTGCCATAGATTGTAAAAGTCTGCATGGAAACATTTAGGATCAGCAAGCCAGATCCCATTTCTAAAAACATTCAGATTCCAAGCACACCTATTTTGCTTTACACCCGAACAAGAACAAATGAGTTCTATTCAATGGAATATGGTTGGATTAAGGGGCATTTAATGAATAGTGACACAATTTTAGGAAGTCTGTTGTCCTCAGGGTATACTTGCCTGGTAATCAACCAACAGAAAGCTAAAATACGTATCTGCATGTGGCTTCCCTGGTTATTTCAGTTCAAAGCTCAGATTTCTTCCACTTAAATTAGATAAAATAACAAGTACTTTGGTCTAATTATTTCATGGAGTACAACCAAACTTGTTATAGTTCTATAATATATTTTCCAGTGCACATACAGAGTTCATATATTGCAGACTACCATGAATGTCAGTGGATGATGCAACTTTATTTGTATGAAAACAAACAATGTCTTCATTTGTCTTCCACTGAAACTAATAGAAAACCATTGGCTAGGTAGAAGAGGTTAAGATGAGTAATAAATGTGTGGCTTTACCTCTGTCTCTGTCTCTGTACAAAAGCAAGTTGATGCTCTACTCCAACTAAGAATTTCTTATTATGAATTACCAAATGCTCAGATGTATGTGCATGTATGTACATAAAGGTTCATATGTGTAATGGACATTAATAAATAAATACTGACAAATACTCTGTATAAACCAGAGTTCAGATAAGAATGTAGCTATATTGTAATCAATTATTCCTGCTAACTCTGTAAAAAAAAAGGTCAAGAACTGTACAAAAAGCCCTTTGTAGAAATCAGAAAAAGCAGTCATGGACTTGAAAGCATCATCAAAGAGGAAGACTTTCCTGACTTCTGTACAGTACACTTGGATAGTTTCCCACTTCTTACAGAGTTATTGGAAATAACTGGTTATAATGTAGCTAAGACACAGACTCTCTCTCTAGTATATACAAATCATTATGAATTATATGCCATGTGTATGCACATCAGAGTGCGTGTGGGTGTGTGTGATCTGTTTTTGGGTCATCATCTAACTCTTTGTGATGCACATTCTAAATTAGGGATGCGCCTTTCAAATGCAGATCATGTTTGCCTTAGAAGAGCAATGAGAACACTTGCCACTTTCAGAACATTTATGTGCTAGAAGTACTGTTAGCAGAAGAGCAGTTTAGATAAATTCAAGACTTTTTTTTTTGCTGATCACAAACATTAAGCTTCACACCTGAAGCCCTCAACCCCCTGCTGTGCTCTAATCCTAGCATCATTCACTGTTAGAGACTCAAAGCGCTGCGCCACTGCTCTCAAACATTTGATTGCCCTTCGTTTGAATGCCACCACCTGCAAAAAATGTGTTTTTTTATTCCCTTTGAGCCTCTCGAGGAGGAAGTAAAAAATGATAATTCATGGCAAACATTAATTAATTGTTTACAAGATGATCTTTTCTTTTTCTAACTTACGTTCGGCAGACATACTGAGCAGTGAGATTCCACTCATGACAGAGTTTTGTCAAGAGGACTTCGTTGTTGTTTACCGCTCAGGCATAGGATAGACTGGAGGTCATTGTTTCTTTGGCTCAAGTAGCCCTGTCTGGCTCTTGTTTGAAGAGTGAAAGTGACATGCATGACTTCCCCCTCATGAAAGGAACTACTCGGTCTGGAAAGGAACAGATTTACCAGTACAAATAAACATTCTCCTCTACCTTTTGCTCCATGTGTGTGTGTGTGTGTGTGTGTGTTCAGGAAATGTGTATTTTTTTAAAAAAAAAAAGGTCAAGAGGCACCACTGCTTTATTTTCAAAGCTTTGAATTATGTTTAAATAACATATCACTGTTCTTGGATATATTTTAGAAGAAATGTTAAGGTTCACTTTGTTATCTTTCAGGGCAGTCCTACATATGTCTACTTAGTAATACTCAGGAGACTGTCTGCCTAGGAGTGCAGCCTTACCCCCTGAGTTCAATACTTGTGCAATTTGAAGACTGCCAACCGAAAACATAAAGGCAACAAAACCTGCAATCCTAGACATGTTTGAAAATAAGAACAGAAAGTAGGAAGACAGTAGGAAGAGGTCTCCTGGATCCAATCAAAAGCCTTTTAGGCTAATGTTCCATGCTGATATTAGTGAACCAGAAGCCCACAATTAGGACATAAGCAGAATAACGCCCTCCTGCTCATATTTATCAGCAACAGGTATTCAGAAACATACGACCACAGATGCTAGAGGAAATATATAGCCATCGTGATAAACAACCATTGATATAGGTTTATACTCTGCAAACTTGTAGCGTCCATTCTGAAATCTGTAAGTTAACAATTGTCACTACATCATGCGGTAGTGTATATTACAACTGATGACACATGTGTGTGAAGAAATACTTCCATTTGAGTAATATGAATTGCTCACCATTTATCTTCATGATGCCCCCCCCAGAGTTGCAATGTTATGAGATTTTTTATCTCCTCTCTCTGCTCACAAAAATACTTCTGTTGTAACCAGTGAGACATACTTCCAGGCAACTGTCTTTAGGTTCCAAATGCTTGGACTTGTCAACCTGGCATCTCTCCTGCCGTTCAGATTTGCAAAAATGACATGCTGATTTGTGAAGATTTATAGACCTGAATTCAGTTAACGACTGTAAATACTTACTCACTGTAAATTAGAGGATTACAAATGGCATCTGCAAGAAATGTTATGGTGTGGAATGTTCCTGTTCAGTGTTCCACCCAACTTGTTAGAATGATGGAGCCTATACATGCACACGCCCCACAAATTCAGCATTCCACATGGACTAAGCACGTTCAATCCCCATACAGCAAGGATGGACCACTTTGGAAGGTATGGAGTCCTTTTCCATCTCCTTAACCCATTATTAGCTGCACCCTTTAAAAATGCAGGCCTTCTGCTCGCCACATTTACTGACCAACCCCCCTACAAGCAGACACACCATACTCAAGCAACACCTGCCTTCATTCGAAATAGAACTGCCACTCTGGATGTTTCCAGGAGTGAGAATTGTCCTGTTTGGTGACACTAAGATATTTTTGGGTGGTATAGTGGTGGACTAAGATTCTGGAGACCACCAATTCCCGCTTGGCCATGGAAACTCACTGAGGGACTGGAACTGAACATTCTTTAAATATATCACTTCCCTTGAAAACCTTATTATGGTTGCTATAAGTCAGTTACAACTTGATGGCACATAGCAACAACAATATATTCTATCATTGCTTCTCCCTTGGTAGTTGCAAAATCCCCTTATTTTGTGTGATTGATCACCTGTTGGCCCTTATTTTGCCTGTTACATGTTTATTTAGAAAACATCTTCCCAAAGCTTGCTCTTTCTTGCACTCCTGCGGCTTTCTGGGTTGTCCTCTGCTCCAGCCTGATCTCCCTTTTCTCCATTCCCGATTGCTTTCTGCTTCTGTTGTGTATGGCTGCCTTGTTCAATAAGAACGGTGCCTCGTGCTTCAGGGCAAAACACCTCATTCGAGTGCTGCTACGCTGAATCAATTTTGCAATAATTTTACAACCCTTCAATTTCATCCATCTGCTTTCAGGGAGCAAAAGGTTGCTGCCGCACACTCTCAGGAAATCTGAACTAGACGAAAGGCAACACAAGTAAGGCAGACAACTAAAAGTTTTTTTAAAAAAAATCCTAGATTCCTTCACAGACTCTTGTAATTAAAGTATTTGTCAAAGTAGTAGCCATGTTATTCTGTTTCTGCCTGTGTAAGAAAAGCAAAACTAAAACTAAAATACTGTGGCCCTTGAATGAGAAATGGATTTTATTCCAATGTGGGCTTTTACATACAGTATTACAGCACAGGTCCTCCTAGAATCTGAGGAAGTTCATTGTAATTCGGGAATGCTCACACTGAAATAAATCCATCGGTTTTTAACATGTCACAATGTTTTTCTTTTTTGCTTTGCTTTGTTTCTCTTAGCAATCCTGTAATTAAATAAACATTTCCTGATTTACTATAGAAGTCACTTATTCAGGTGTTTTCATAACACATTATAACTGCCTTGCCACACTGCCCTTCCTGTAACTGATGAATATGTTGCTGATCAGTGTCCTTACCTACAAGGAAATAATCACACAGATATTACACATTATTAGAAAATGCAATTAATATTTCCTTCTTCCACGAACTTGCAGAGATAGTAGGATTGTATGGGTTGTTTGTGCCTTTTTGTTCAGTCAACTTGCCATTTGGAACATACTGTGCAAGTGTGCGTGTAGGGGAGCAAATGCTAGTTCTGCACCAATACATGTTGCATAAAATATGAAAAAAACCAGGATGGAAAAAACAATAATAATTGTCTCATTCTTGAGCTGGAAGTCAAAACTCTCAGGGCAAGTGGAGAAAGCCTGTCTCCCATTAAGACAGCTTATATCAATCAACCATGAAATAATGATGCATTATGATTAGTCTTATTATGATCATGAGGGCAGACCAAAGGGTCAGTGGTAAAAATTAGAAGTCATGATCCAAAGTTTTGTGTGTAAAATGACATGTTTGCAAAATCACTGAGTTTGGAACTTCAGGAAGCAAATTAACAGCTATTGGCAATTGTTTTAAATTGGCAACCAAAGATCTTGCAACAATTCCAGTTGTTGAAATAAGTATGGGGAGGAACTGATCTTGCTTCCACACCCTTTTAATTTTGTTCCTTAATGTTTGGTACTTTGCAATTTTGTACTTTCTTTACTTTGTTGTTGTTTTAACATTCCTGCATCTTGCTTCTATCAGTGAGTTGTCTTTAGTCCTTGTGAAATTAGCCTTTGCCTGCTGCTCTTACGTCAGTTCCTAATATTGGTAACTTTGAATCAGTTGGGGGGGGGGTTTGGATGAAGATCCCCACTGGGATGTTCTGTTATAATTCCTTATCTAGCACAAAAATTAGAAAATCAAAACTTTGGTAGAATTGTGCATGAAGTACTATGCTTTTCATAACTTGTATCATGTTATGCATTTTACAAGTTTCATATGCTTATTGTTTTAAAATTCAGTTTGATGTGTGCTACCAGATTACTTGCTACAGCTATTAAATTTTAATTTTAAAATACCTTGTGGACCCCATTTAATGTCCACATTTGATAAAATAACATGCAACCTTTTCCCACTAATAACCCAAATGGCAAATGGATTGTCCATGAACATCTGCTTTTCAAAATTAGAAAACAGAATCAATATTTGGGGTATTATGTGTCATACAGATATTTTTACTGTGAGCCACTTTTCTTATCTATCTATCTATCTATCTATCTATCTATCTATCTATCTATCTATCTATCTATCTATCTATCTATCTATCTATCTATCTATCTATCTATCTATCTATCTAATTTATATGGCCTTATAGTGAACAGGCATTCTTTGGGCAGTGTACAAACGGCAAGGATATCATATGACAACAACGACAAAACAGTTAAACATATTAATAATGAGGAATTAACTAAATATAAGAAATAAACAAGTAGCATAGGTAAAGATAAATGTTCCCCTTGACATTTAGTCCAGTTGTGTTCGACTCTAGGGGGCCGTGCTCATCCCCGTCTCCAAGCCGTAGAGCCAGCGTTTGTCCCTAGACAGTTTCCGTGGTCACGTGGCCAGCGCAACTAGACACGGAACGCCCTTACCTTCCCACCAAAGTTGTACCTATTTATCTACTCGCATTTACATGCTTTCGAACTGCTAGGTTGGAAGAAGTTGGGACAAGCCATGGGAGTTCACTCGGTCGCATGGATATCTTCTACTAAATAAAGACAAATAAATTAAAACTGACTCCAATCTAGTGTCCTAACCACCTCAGCCTAAAATAATATATTGAAGATTATGACAAATGCTCACAGGTTTTCAGGTATAAGACCATTAAAACTTGTCCTAGAAGTTCATCTTTCAGCATCTTTCTAAAGATGAGAAGAGATGGTGTTTGGTGAACCACCAACAATAGCTTGTTCTGCAAGAAGGGGGCTCAGACAGAAAATGCCTGGATTCTACTTGTAAATTTTCTGGTCTTCCTTGAAATTGCCATTTTCAATTTGTTGTGTTAACATTTTTACAAATGGTTACAAATGTTGTTACCATTTCTTATAAGGAACAGATGGAACAGGTAAATTGCTCCAGGGAGAGGCATTCTATTATATTCTATCTTCATACAAAGATAGAGCACAAATATTAAATAAATTAGCTGTTTGATCACTTATTCACTAGTTTAGATAAATATTTTTCTTTCTTCTTACCGATTATCCATGTGTTCACAACCTGACTTGTATGCAAAGTTGCCATGGAAGATAAGGCTGTCAATGGACTCAGGTTGGATACAGATTGTCTTTTTTGACTGGGGCCAAATGAGTTCCAATATCAGTTGTTAGGGAGAACACAAGTGTTACAGAGGGTGCTATTACATGCAGCGCTTGCTTGTGAGCCGCCCATAGACATTTGATTAGCTACTGTTGAATCAGAATGCTAGCCTTGATAAGTTTCAAGTTTCACCAGGATAGCTTATCTTATGCTCTTATGACACCCACAAGGCATTGGTTCTAAGTGATTTGCACTGCACTGTATAGGAGTACTACACAAGTGGAGGCCCACACCTCCAACAACAGTTAAGGAAGTTATTCTTGTGCAAGATTTGAGCAAACTGAGATAATGTGGTAATCACAAGGACATTTGACATATTAAGGCAGTTTTGGACTTGTGCTTCTTCAACATAATAAAAAGTGGGGAAATTGCTTCTGAAATGGCAGAGGCTTTCTTTCGAAATTGGAGATACTCATATAGCACTTTATATTGGACTTAAGACAGAGCTTTTAACTGGTCTGCCAAGTGAGGTGTTGTAGTTAGAATTAGAAATACTGTAGGTATAAACCACTGGTTCGGCAGTTCATGGTGATTTGTTTATCAGCCAAACAGGTGCTTAACGCTTCAAAGCCCCACCTCCTCCAGTGGGTGCACACTCAGAGGCAGCGCCCAGAGGATGAGGGGCAGGGAAGCTGGGCCACTGTTTCGCATGGGCATCTGCCAGAGGAGGTGGAGCTTTGAAGTGCCAAACAGCTGTTTGCCTGGTAAATGAATTGGCGATTTGTGCCCATCTCTAATTAGAATACTGGCCTTTGACACAGAAGACAGGGATTCAGATTCTCAGTTTGACCATGAAGCTCATCTTGTAGTAAGTCATATTTTATGAGCCTGACTTATGTCACAGGATTATTGTGAGGATAAAGTGTGTGGGTGTGGATAGCCGTACCCTCTTTTGTTGGGGGGGGGAGGGAGAGCCAAGTATGCTCCAAGTATACTGAACAACAGTTGGAATATCAGTGCAACTTTTTAACAACAACTACAATTGGAACAACAACTGGAAAGGACGCTGATGTTGGGAAAGTGTGAAGACAGGAGGAGAAGGGGATGACAGAGGATGAGATGGTTGGACAATGTCATCAAAGCAACCAACATGAATTTAACCCAACTCCGGGAAGCAATGGAGGACAGGAAGGCCTGGCATGCTCTGGTCCATGGGGTCACGAAGAGTCAGACACGACTAAACGACTAAACAACAACAACTGCAATTGCAATAACAACCAGAACATGTTTCAAAGATGTAATTTACCTACAAATAAGTTCCAAATAAAAAGTTTCTATAAACATTACAGAAATGAAATATTCCAAGCTGACCTACTACAAAAGTATGGTTGTTGAAGATAGGTGCCACAACTCACCATTTGTAGCTGACATATGTATTCCATAGCAACTGTATTCTACAGACTTCATACTGCATGAAGACTATGAATTGAATTTGAAGAGTGCGAGATCTGACTTCTAGGAAGCATGTGCTTCCATGGCCCCCAGAACAGCTCAAGGTTTTCAGATTCCAAATTAGAAGCTGTTCGATCAGAGCTGTGAGGCTAAAAATCAATTTCATATTTTCTGAGTTAATACTGTGGCTTGCACTTAACAGATATAGAGACTAATAAGGTATGCAGAAGGAGTAAAAAGCAGCACACAAAAAATTGAGGCCTTAGCCTTGGCGATGATCCAGCACAATGATGTTTCAACCAGATTTGGAAAAAAAATCAATAACATCTGTGGTATAATGGTTAATTAAAGAAGCTCTTCAGCAGAGCTCAAGATGAGAGGCTCGGCCTGCAATTCAGGCAGCTGAAGCTTGATTATCAGGAAAGAATGCTTTTTAGCTATGAGTGGATAGGCCAAAAGCTGCAATGTGTAGAAATGGAGAAAGAAACTGCTTTTATTTTAACTTTCTTTCGGTAATCAATACGGCTTTCACCTGCATTAGGAGCCAAAAACTGCTCCCAAACTTCATCAACATTTCTAGATGCTGCTGTTTGAAGTTACAGGCCTAAGCCACCCTCAGAACAACTAGGAAATGTGCCAGCCGGGTACATATTCTTGAAAAATATTTTAAACCAGTTGTCAAGTGCCAATTCTTTTCCAGAAAATTATTTCTATGCCCCCCCCCACCATGCCTCCTTGCAATAAAACCTCTGCCTGTTTCATGTGTTGGTAGCGGGTGGCAACAATCATGGACAGTATTTCAAGGCTTCTACTCCCTTTTTTTCAAGGGCAGAAAATTTGGGCCTCAATCCAACTGTAAGTCTCATTTAGGGTAACCCCATTGAATCAATAGGAACTTTGGAAATAAACACTTTTAAGTTCCATTGTTTCAGTGGGTCTATTCTAGTTGGGATTCACTGTGGATTTGGGATTTCCAGAGTAATTTGTTTATTTACATAATTGCTTGCCATCTTCCTGCCCCTCCCTAATAGAGTTCTTGTGGCTGTAATGACTACATGAGAAGGAAAAATTCATTAGGCAAAGCCTTCCTTCGAATTTATATACAGTGATACACCTTCACTGGTCGAATTTCTGCAGCACGAAAGTTGGGAAGACATATCAAATGTTAGATTTACTTCTATTTGTACACCAGTGCTAAAGAGTTCACCTCATCTTCTATAACCTTAAATAATAATCTTAGAACTGCTGAGCTGGGAAGAGACTCTATTGATTATTGAGTCCAGTCCATGTCAAGAAGACTCAGTGGGGAAGAGCCAACCTCCAAATATAGTCTTATAAGAGGGTTTCATCAAAATGGGGAGGAAGGTACTTAACATCAACTATTGTCGATGACAATAGTTGTCCCATAAAAATATTGTCCCATAAAAAATTTATGGGATGTTCTATTTTATTTATTACATTATTTTCCACTTGTCCATTAAAAATAGCAGTCAATGCAGCTAAGTAATATAACTCAAAACAAAGCAATTATCAAGACGATAATTAAAATCATCAGAATAATCAATGATCAGTAAACACCAAAATAATTTAGAATGCTAAGTTGAAGAGATGTGTCTTCTTATTCTTCATAAAAGCAAAGAGAACAAAGCTTGGGAAACATTACAACCCTCAGCCAGCTTGAGTACTGCATGGCAAAATGTCTTGGGCCAGCCCTGTTGAAGAGTGATCCTCCTTTCTCAGGTGTTCTTGATGATGGGCAGCAGCAAAGCCATGTTCTGCAGTGGGTGACTGAGACACTGACCATTTCAGATTCTCTACATTGATCTGAACTATTGTCACTAGACAACCTTGTGAGAATTTTCTCTCTCTTCTGCTCAAAGTAAAAACTCAACCGGGGCAACACATGAGTGGATGTGACCAGTCTGATCAGTGCACAATATAAGGACTTCTGATACAACCTTTCTGGAACTGTATACAGTAAATATAGCTGGGGTGTGGGTGGGTGTGCATTATTTATTGGATAATTTACATAGACAAGAAGCAATATCAGTAATAGATTTTTCCATTTTATGTATTCTTTATATTACCGGTAATTGTTTTCTTGAAAACATGCATTTAACTAACATGATTGCTACAGAATTAGTCCAATGCAGTGCGATCCTATGCATGTTTACTCAGAAGTAGACTTGTGCACTGTCTTTGGACAAAACTGCAAAATGTGACCAAATCAGGTTTATTTGTGTGATTAATATGAGATGATGATGGGGCAAAGCAAAGTGCCTCTGAAAACCAGGGATGGACAATAGACCCTTCATTTTCCATCTGGCACTTGTGGGACAGAAAGTGTGTTTAAAGAAGCTCAGTTATTTGAACAGCAAAAAGGAAATTAAAAGTACACAATATCAATAGACTAAGTGCTGGTGCCAACAGAGAAGACAAATGACTCCTGAACCACCATCTCCGCCATAAAGCCCAACATGTTCTCTGGCTACTCCAGCACCCGAGGGACTATGGAAAACTTACAATGAGGTAGGTAAAGGTAAAGGTTCCCGTTGACATTTAGTCCAGTTGTGCCTGACTCTAGGGGGCGGTGCTCATCCCTGTTTCCAAGCCATAGAATCAGTGTTTGTCCAAAGAGCATTTCCATGGTCACATGGCCAGTGTGACTAGACACGGAGGTGGTACCTATTTATCTACTCGCATTTGCATGCTTCCGAACTGCTAGGTTGGCAGGAGCTGGGACAAACGATGGGAGCTCACTCCGTCACGTGGATTCAGTCTGATGACTGCTGGTCTGCCGACCTTTCAGCACAGAGGCTTCTGCGGTTTAACCCACAGCACCACCACGTCCCCTTACAACAAGGTAACTCTGCATATATATGCCCTTGCAGCCTCTTAGCCAGCAATTTTGCAGAGTTGCAGGTCAAATGAGGGAATTCCTTTGTGTAGATTAGCCTTTCCATTCTGAAATATTCTTTTTTCCTTTCTTTTCAGCTTAGTTTCCTAAACTAATGTATTACACTATTAGAATTGAATGTGCAATTATGGCAGAATGTTTATTGTATGGGTTTGAAGCAGATAGGTGGTAGCGTTTAGGATGCTAGAGTCTGTCTCCCTAACCATTTTCTCCTTCTCTATTTTTACTTGTTATTGTGTTGGGGGAAAATACTATTTCTTCTGGCCTTTATGCTACACAGTGCCTACAAAACAAACCTTTCTGTATGTTGACTTCCCACTTAATTTTTTGGGCTTTCCCCCAGTTTTAGAGGGAACCAGGAAGTAAAAACAGCTTGTTCTTCCTTTCCTGGTCCAAGTGCAGACATAACTTTGGAAATGACTGGACCTTACCTGTGAGATGGTATATATCCCAAGACAGCATATTATGCTCGTATTTCTGAAATTGATGGCAACGCATAGTTGCATACTCAGTTTGCATTTCCTCATTTGTAAGTTTTTTAAAAATGGGAATCTGGAAATGCACAAAGAATGTCACCACTTCAGACAAAGTCAAAATATCTCTTAAAGGATACAAAGGAAATCAGGTATAGGGTGAGTCTGCACTGATCTCTCTGCCCTATATAGTATTTGGGCATAGATTGGTTTAATAGGCTTTTTACGTGCTTAATGAAGAAATAATTCTCCCTGCATTCCATGGGGGATGCTCCCTGGTAAGTGTGTTTGGGATTTCAGCCTTCATAACATAAAAGATCCTTGGGAGGTGGTTGTACAGCTCCATAAATAGCCATCCTATTGCAAAGCAGTTGCCAAAGAAGGGTTGCTATTGAACAGTTGATGATACAGAAATAAAGGAAATGACTCAGTCTTAGGAAGACAGCCAAAGTAGTTCTGGAAGTAAACACCTGACAGTAAAAAGAGGAAAGTCAAAGAGATCATGATAAAGATTCAGGAAAAACAGGAAGGGGATAAGATGATTAGTTGCACTGCATATTCATGCAAGACCTGAAGAGGGCTGCTAATGATAGGATGTTTTGGAGGTCACTATTCACAAGGTCACCAAAAGTCGGAAGTGGACTTCATGGCATGTTGTGACAGCAACATATTCATGTACAAGAACAGATGTTTTCAGAAGGAGCAGTGGGATAAGTACAATATACATCAGACTTCACCAATCAAATGCCCTCCAAATGTGTTTTTTATTTTTGTATTTGTATTTACAGCCTACCTTTTCCTAACAAGCTCAAGATAGCATACATAATGCAGCTCTCTTCTTCCCCACCACAACCCTGTGTGGTAGGTCTGGATCAGAGACGACGATAGCTCAAGGTGACCCAGTGAGTTTCACTGTTCAGTGGGGGTGAGGACCTGGATCTTACCATGCCCAGTTCACATGGCATTGGCTACAATTTCCATCATTCTCATCAAGCCCTTTATTGGCTTGGAATGAGAGCATCTGGGTAAGAATTAAGGGGGAGAAAAATGTGAGGGATGTCATTGTGGGGGGTATACTACAGACACCCAAGCCAGTCTGAGGAGTTGGATGAAGCCTTCCTGGAACAGAGGGCCACACATTCAAAAGGGAAAGTTGCAGTAGTAATGGGAGATTTCAACTATCCCAATATATGTTGGCAATTAAACTCTGCCAAGAACACAAGGTCCAACAAATTCCTTACTGGGCTTGTAGACAATTCCTGGTCCAGAAGGTGGAAGAGGCAACAAGGGGAACAGCTATTTCAGATCTAATCTTAACCAACAGGGAGGACCTTGTTAATGAGGTTGAAGTGGTGGGAGCCTCAGGTGGGAATGACTATGCTCTCTTGGAATTTGGTATACAGTGGGAAGGGGAAGCCAAGTACAATCACACACACATTCTAGACTTCAAGAAAGCCAATTTTCTTGGCTGAAATTCCATGGACAGAGGCACTAAAAGAGAGGGGAGTTCAGGATGGATGGGAATTTTTTAGAACTGTGATACTAAAGGCACAATCTAAGACTGTTCCAACAAGAAAGAAAAATGGGAGATGTCTAAAGAAACCAGAATGGTTGACTAAAGAACTTACAACTCAGCTAAGTGTAAAAAGAAACATGTACAAGAAATGGAAAAACAGGGAAAGCACCAAAGAGGAATATAAGCAAATAATCAGTACATGTAGGGGGATGGTAAGAAAAGCTAAAGCACAGCAAGAACTTTGGCTTGCTAGAGAGATTAAAGATAATAAAAAGGGATTTTTTAAGTTATGTCAGCAGTAAAAGGAAAAAGAAGGAAATGATAGGGTCTCTGCGTGGAGATGATGGCCAGTTGCTAACAGGGAACAGGGAAAAGGCAGAACTTTGCAACACCTTCTTTGCCTCAGTTTTCTCCAAAAAGGAAAATAGTGCTCAACCTGACGGACAAAGAGCAGGTGAAGTAGTGTGGGAAATGCAGCATAGAATAGGCAGAGAAGTAGTACAGGATTACCTGGCTACCTTGGATGAATTTAAGTCTCCTGGGCCAGACAAATTACATCCAGGGATATTAAAAGAACTGGCAAAAGTAATATCAGAACCATTGGCAATAATCTTTGACAGTTCTTGGAGAACAGCGAAGTTCCCACAGATTGCAGGAGGGCAAAAGTTGTCCCTGTCTTCAAAAAGGGAAAAAAGAAGATCCAAATATTTGGATCAGTCTGACATCAATTCCTGGAAAGATTCTGGAGAAGATCATGAAGCAGACAGTTTGTAATTACTTAGAAAGCAATGCTGTCATTACTAGCAGTCAACACGGGTTTCTCAAAAACAAGTTATGCCAGACTAATTTGATCTCTTTTTTTTGTTAGAGTTACAGGCCTGGTGATGAAGAGAACACTGTGGATGTAGCATACCTTGATTTCAGTAAAGCCTTCTACAAGGTTCCTCATGATATTCTTGCAAAGAAGCTAGTAGAATGTGGGATAGATAGTGCTACTGTTAGGTAGATTTGTAATTGGTTGACTGACCAAAGCCAAAGGGTGATCACAAATGGCTCCCTTTCATCCTGGAAAGAGGTAATTAGTGGAGTGCCTAAGGGTTCTGTTCTGGGCCCTGTGCTATTCAACATCTTTATCAATGACTTGTATGAAGGAATAGACAGTATGTTGATTAAATTTGCAGGTGATACCAAGTTGGGAGAGGTTGCTAATTCCCCAGAGGACAGGATTAAAATTCAAAATGACCTTGACATATTAGAGTCCTGGGCCAAAACTAACAAAATGAATTTCAACAGGGAGACATGTAAGGTCCTACACCTAGGCAGAAAAAATGAAGACACCTGGCTAGACAACAGTACCTGTGAAAGGGATCTAGGAGTCTTGGTAGACCACAAACTGAACATGAGTCAGCAGTGTGATGCAGCTGCCAAGAAAGCCAATGCAATTCTTGGTCGCATCAATAGGAGTATAGTGTCCAGATCAAGAGAAGTGATAGTACTACTCTATTCTGCTTTGGTCAGACCTCACCTGGAGTATTGTGTCCAGTTCTGGGCACCTCAATTCAAAAAGGATGTTGACAACCTGGAACATGTCCAGAGGAGGGCGACTAAAATGGTTAAAGGTCTGGAAGCAATGTCCTACGAGGAGCAGCTTAGGAAGTTGGGAATGTTTAGCCTTACAAAAAGAAGGTTGAGAAGGGAGACAATAGCCATGTTTAAATATTTGAAGGGATGCCATGTTGAAGAGGGGACAGGTTTGTTTTCCAGGGCTCCAGAGACTAGGACAAGGAGCAATGGTTTCAAACTATAGGAAAAGAGATTCCATCTGAACATTAGGAAGAACTTCCTGACGGCCAAAGCTATCTGGCAGTGGAATGGGCTGCCTCGAAAGGTGGTGGAGTCTCCTTGTTTGGAGGTTTTTAAGCAGAGGCTGGATAGCCATCTGTTGGGAGTACTTTGATGGATGTTCCTGCTTGGCGGAGGGTTGGACTGGAGTTCCTCAGTAGTCTCTTCCAACTCTATGACTCTATGAGAGTTGTAATCCAACACGGATGAAATGTGCCAGGTTAGGGAAGGCTAGTTTGAAATATTGAATGAACCTTTACATAAATCTACCTCATTTCTAACTTGCTGCATATATGCTAGCTACTGGTAGGGCCAGGGCCAGGTACACTAGACAATGCACTCTGTTTTGTAAGTGCCTGCTGCTTAGCCGTGACATAAATCCACTCAACTCCAATCACTTGTGGGCATAATCCCAGCCTTGCTTGAAAGTGACAGCAGACATTATCATTTTCAATGAGCCGTGATTCCCGGATGCAATCAAATCATGTTCATCTAATAACTGGCAACCCAGAAAGAGCAAATAAGCAGAGTCAACAAGATTCCTGCAATTTCCATAAGGACAGAAAACACCAGGTTGAACAGAATAATCATCAAGAAAATAACAATGACCAGTCCTCCTCAAAGTCATCTCCTCAAAGGCAGGCTTCCAATACCACTTAGGTACGCAATGACACCAATATCTGGAGAACACAAGGGCATTTCGTCTGAAGTTCCAAGCTTTGCTAAGGTTGCCATGCCTCGGGTTTTGGTTCCTTGTGACTTGGGTTTTGGGGTCTGTTCCTCAGGTCTCCAGCTTTGCCCTGAAATCTCAGGGAACAGGATGCCACCTGCCTGACTATCCAGATTTTGTGCTTCATTGTCATGGCTTCAAGACATGCCATTCAGAAGCACCCTTGCCTTTTTCTCACAATCTTGCCAGCTCTAGTGCTGTACCTGCTTTTTCTGCTACAATCCACACAATTTCCTTTAACTTCATCATAGAATCTTTGTCTATCAGCCACAGACATGTTTACCATTTTGCTAAAGGGACTGTCCTAACAACAGCCAATCCCTAGATCTAAGCTTTGACTTAGAAATACAAACATGTGGGGCTTCCATAAATGGAAAAAAATGATTTAATATCTCTTCAATGGTCCTGGTGGAGGGGTGCACTGTTTCTGTGAATTGCATAGGTTAAGTTGCTTTTGTTTTGTATATACTGAGTTTTTTGTTTTACTTAAGGTTGCGATGTTTTCGTATTTTGGTTTGTATCTTTTTTACTTTATTGATTTAAATAAAATTATAAAAAATATAAATGGTGGCAGCCAGCCTGTAAGCACTATAGAGTCCATATATTATGCTGGTCTTGAACAGGCTGCACTGACTTCCAATTTGCTTCTGAATTAAATCCAAGGTGCTGCTTTTGATCTATAAAGCCCTACACAGCTCAGGGCCAGGATATCTCCATATGTACAGGGCCAGAGTCTGAGATCCTCAAGAGATACCCTGTTGTCTGTTCTGCCATTAGGGCTTTCTCTTATCACAGTACCTCCATTGTAGAAATCCCTCCCAAGAAAAGCTAGATCCATCTGTTGAGTTTTCAGCCAACAGCTAAACCTGAATTGGTCTGAAGAGTCTTTGGTTTCTAGGATTAGTCTTTTAAACAATGGAATTGTAGAAAATGTTTGGATCTGCTTGAAGATTTTTGTAAGTGTTTTACATATTTTTTGAAATAATTTTATTCTATTGTAAATTGCTGGGCAGGAAGGAAATATAAAGAATCTGTCCGTTCTGTGAATAAGATATTGCCAGCTTGGCAATGCTAGCTGTTACTGATCAGGTAGACTATTCATTCATTCATTCATTCATTCATTCATTCATTCATTCATTCATTCATTCATTCATTCATACATACATACATACATACATACATACATACATACATACATACATACATACATACATACATACATACATACATACATACATACATACATACATACATACATACATACATACATACATACATACCCACCCAGCACCATCTGGCAACCAGGCCACTCTGGGAAGCTAACAAAGATATAAACAACAATATTAAAACACAATAAAAATACATTAATACGTAACCAAATAGGGTAAATTAAACAAATGGTAATGAAGGTGGTAAAAAACAGTGACGGAGAGGATGGCAAAAAGGGTGGTAAAAGGGAGGCAAAGATCTTAATGCTCCGGGAAAGCCTGGCGGAAGAGCCAGGTCTTCAATTCATTCTTGGGAGGTATGAATGTGCTCCTGTCCAACATCAGATGTCTCTTGAATTTCAACAGATAAATGTGCTCCATTGTGTTAGGCTGTGGTAGAAGCAAAGAGCCAATGAGAAATTACAATAGCACCATTCTTACCTGGGCTGCTGCTGCACTGGAGCAGGGCTGTGTATTTTATTCATGTGTATTATATACATACTACAGGTTGCAACCAAATTCAAAGCTGCACTAAGCAATCTCTAAATGCAAGTGTGTATTCACACACATCACTTTTATTCTTATGACAGCCCTGTGAAATAGATTGGGAAAAGAGATCGTAACTCGCTCAAACAGTGGCTGAAATCCTCTAGTGTAGTTCAGTAAGTCAATCTCGTAGAATTGACCCATTGAATCAATATGGATTTAGTGAGCCAAATCGTCTGTGAGATCCATTAATGAGTTTAAAATGGATTTTTTCAAGTACAGCTAGAGTAGGCCCATTTGAAACAATGCAACTAACAGATGAGTTGATAAACAGAACTTATGGAGGCATTAATGCACTAAATTGATTTAATGGGCAACTCTTCTGTGACTTATTACAGTAAACGACAGGATTTCAGCCTATGAAGTTTATACTTGAAAGAGGTTGACCTTTGGTTTCTCCTGTCAGTTTTCTGTTAAGAAGCCAAAAAGGTGCAACAAAGATTTTCAATTATTTCCCAGTTTATTCATGGAGCCAAGACCATGCCAGAGTGATATGCTAGAGGAGTAATGTGAGCCCCCAACCCTCTGCAGTGAGTTTTCTCCTCTTTCATCATTCAGCCTCTCCTGTGAGCTGGAATTTCCACATTAATGTACAGCCATGGGGGAAATGGTTCAGTTTTTTTGGCTAGTCCTCAGAGCCATCACTGTGCCATTGGACAGAGTGAGGCAGTCACCCTAGGTGGTGGATGCTAGAAGATGGCAACAAGATGTTGGAGAGGGCTTTGTGCTAACAAACTCGTTCTGGGTCTCCCAAGCTAGTCTGTTGCCTTCAGGAGCAGTGGAAGGTATTGTCCCATCACCTGTGCTGAGGTAAAAATCATCCAGTTGAATTTTATGCATGGAATGGGAAGGGGAAACCAATCTCTTCTTTGTCTTAGGCAGCAAAATGTCTTGGACCAAAACCCTCTTCAAAGAAACACGTGAACAGGGCTTTCCAGCACACCATCTTTTTGTGCGAATGTCCTGCTGGACATGAAAAGTTATCATAGCAGAGGTAAGAGTCTTGTACCACTCTATGCCCATCATATTTTATAGCTCTTGGTGACTGTATATACTACGGCTTAGTGTTTTCATTGTCAATCTGCACCGGCTATAAAGAAATAGGCCATTTTAGCTGATTACTCAGAGTCTTTGTTTATTTTTCTTTGCAGCTTCGAGAGCTGTACGAGAAGTTGGGTATCACATCTCTGCTTTAAAAGAGCAGTGCACTTGTTCGCCGCACTGACAAGTCTCCCGCTGAGCTCTCATCTCTGGCAAAGTGCAACGATGTTGTACAAATGAACTACTTGTACAGTGGAGTCTGGGAATCTTTGAACAGTGACAGCAACGGGGCTTTCTGAGTGTCTCTGCTGAAAGAAGAAGACATTCCTAAAATTCACTAAAAGTGAAGCTTTTAAGTTAAAAAGCTTTGTGGTGGTTGTTGCTGTTTTTCCAGGAGAAAGTGTAAACAAAATGCACATATAAATTCTACTGTTCCTAATAAGGATTTGGAAAGCATACAAGTCAAAGTCTGTGCAAAGATAACAGAACATAAACAGCTAAACAGTAATTGATTTTAATCCATCTGCAGAAACAGTAGCACATTATTGTCAATCAAAGAGAGCTATGTTGGGCTGTGATGAGTCTAGCCCTGGTTTTCAATTACATGTCATCTTATTATGTGTAAACTCTGTAGAGAGAATCCTGTTTGCTTTGAATCTTATGCAGAACAATAGATTCTGTTGCCAATCTGTTCTTACCATCAAGAATCTTCTTCCACTGTTCAACTGTTTTCTATCTATTTTTGTAAAACTTAAGCTGATTAGATTTAGTCCTGCCCTGCCCTTGGATGGAGCAGAAGATACAACTTTGCCCTCTTCTGTGTGATGGTCCTTCATGTATTTGAAAGGTGATGTCAGCCTCTCCCGCCCCTTCCAATATACCCAATTCCTTCAAAATTAAAAAAAAAACACAAAGCTGGGTTTGTGAGGCCACTAACATGTTAGAAACAGGTAAACTTTGAAGTCCTGTAGGACTCTTCTTTAAACCCATCTGGTTTTAATATTTTAATTGTATAATAAAAGTATTGCTCACCCTTGCTTTTTGACTTTGTACAAAGATAATACACCTTATCTTGGTTTCGTTTCGTTTGATTTGGCCTATTTTCTATTCCTTTGTGTTCATAGGACTTGTTTTCCAGATGACTGGCCATTTTTGCTACTTTACCCTGAACCTGTTCCAATTTGTCTGTATCCTAAGCTAATATCCATATCTATTTACCTTACATGCAGTTCCTGGAAGTGGCCTCAGTACTCCAGATCAGTCAGATTAGTCAAATGGGGCATGATTAAGAAAGCAGACACAGTATTTCCTGTGGCTTGGAAACTATGATTCCATTAATGCAACTAAAATGGGCATTAGCCTCATTTTGCAGCTCTTTCACACTGCTGACTCAATTTCATCATGTTTTCTACTGCAGTCCCAAGGTGTGTGGGCTTTTTTCAGCATATCCTACTGCCAGTTCATGTCCCTTAACTGTGCAGATGAATGTGCCTCCTCAACTGAAATGTGTATGGTAGATATAGTGCACAGTGTAGAAGGATCCATTCATAAAAATAAGAGAAATGCCAGTTATTAACCAACTTCGAACTGCCTGTATTGCTAAGATATTTAGCAGGAGATATTTGTGGTGCATTTACTTATAGGTCCCATTGTGGAGATTTTTTTGTACATACTACCCTCTTGGGAAGGACTCTATATAGAATCATAGAATAATTGAGTTGGAAGGGGTCCATAAGGCTATTGAGTCAAACCCCGTGCTCACTGCAGCTGTCCAAATAGCATTTGATACATTTTGGCAGCCACCAGACATATCCACCGGAGAGCGTGGATATGTCTGAGCCATTGAGTAAGCTTATAAGAGTTAATTTGAGAGGTTAGTATAAATGTAGGTGAGAAAATGGGGGAAATCAGAGAAACGCTTAGGTAATCTAGTTCATAGGACTGTGGAAATTGGGCAGATATTGGAGTATAGCATAGTTTATAAAAGAGAAAAACAAGTTGTATTGGTGAAGAATCAGCTTATGTAAATGGAAAAATATGTGACCCTAGAAATTTTCTGGGCTAGTTTGTTGTTGTTGTTTAGTCGTTAAGTCGTGTCCGACTCTTCGTGACCCCATGGACCAGAGCACGCCAAGCCCTCCTGTCTTCCTGGGCTACCATAGTTTACATGGCACCAAACCAGTGTTTGATCTGTGGGTGGTAGTTTTTCACCATTTCTTTCTTGTTTAAAATGTCTGCATTGTATAATAACCAAACTTTTTAAACCAATACTCGTTTTTTTAATCTGCTTTAGACCAACGATTCAGTTTGATCTCTCATGTCTATTGACATACATGTTTTTTAATGGCATGTTTTCCATTTTAATTAGCAGTCCAAAGGAAGTTTAAGATATAAGTAGTCACTTGGAACAAGGGAAATGTAATTGCTCCACCAACTGGACAGCTGTAATATTTTGTTACAATCAGTTGTAGAAAAGCATTATTGGTTTCATGTTAAAAATTGTTACCAGAAATCCATTCCAGCTGAAATCTAGTTCAAAGAACTGTAATTGTCTTCCTTTTCTAAGTGACACCCTTTCAATTTTATAATTTCATTTACAGTACTAGAAATATGACAGTGTGGGTATTATATTTAATCTTGAATTAATCAGAGCAGATTAAACAATGAAAAACTCAGATGTGGAAGTACAAACTATAAAATCATAACAAGGGACATGAAAAAAACATATATATTATCACAACCAGAAGAAATAAAGCTTGGGTAACTATCATGGGCTCCTTCATGGATTGCTGCCTTGTCGTGGCGAAGGGGCTTGAGTAATTCAGAGAAACTATGGGCTATGCCTTGCAGGGACACCCAAGACGGACAGGTCATAGTGCGGAGTTTTGACTAAACGCAATCCACCTGGAGCAGGAACTGGCAAGCCACTCCAGTATCTTTGCCAAGAAAACCCCATGATCAGAAACAAAAGGCTAAAAGATATGATGCTGGAAGATGGGACCCTCAGGTCGGAAGGCATCTAACATGCTACTGAGGAAGAGCGGAGAACAAGTACAAGTAGCTCCAGAGCTAATGAAGTGGTTGTGCTAAAGCCGAAAGGACGCTCAGCTGTGGACGTGCCTGGAAGTGAAAGGAAAGTCTGATGCCGCAAAGAAAAATACTGCATAGGAACCTGGAATGTAAGATCTATGAACCTTGGTAAGCTGGAGGTGGTCAAACAGGAGATGGCAAGAATAAACATTGACATCCTGGGCGTCAGTGAACTAAAATGGACAGGAATGGGCGAATTCAATTCAGATGATTACCATATCTACTATTGTGGGCAAGAAGCCCGTAGAAGGAATGGAGTAGCCCTCATAGTCAACAAAAGAGTGGGAAAAGCTGTAATGGGATATAATCTCAAAAATGATAGAATGATGTCAATACGAATCCAAGACAGACCTTTCAACATCATAATACTCCAAGTTTATGCACCAACCACCAATGCTGAGGAGACTGAAACTGACCAATTCTATGAAGACTTAGAACACCTTCTAGAAGTGACACCAAAGAAAGATGTTCTTCTCATTCTAGGGGATTGGAATGCTAAAGTAGGGAGTCAAGAGATAAAAGGAACAACAGGGAAGTTTGGCCTTGGAGTTCAAAACGAAGCAGGGCAAAGGCTCATAGAGTTTTGTCAAGAGAACAAGCTGGTCATCACAAACACTCTTTTCCAGCAACACAAGAGGCAGCTCTACACATGGAAATCACCAGATGGGCAATACCGTAATCAGAACTGATTATATTCTCTGCAGCCAAAGATGGAGAAGCTCTATACAGTCAGCAAAAACAAAACCTGTAGCTGATTGTGGAGCTTGATTTGGTGGATAGAGTGCCTGAAGAACTTTGGATAGAGGCTCGTATCATAGAAGAAAGTGATGACAAATGTTGACAGCATCTTAAAAAGCAGAGACATCACCTTGCCAACAAAAGTCCAAATAGTCAAAGCTATGGTTTTCTTGTAGTGATGTACGGAAGTGAGAGCTGGACCATAAAGAAGGCTGACCACTGAAGAATTGATGCTTTTGAATTATGGTGCTGGAGGAGACTCTTGAGAGTCCCCTGGACTGCAAAGAGAACAAACCTATCCATTCTAAAGGAAATCAAGCCTGAGTGCTCACTGGAAGGACAGATCCTGAAGCTGAGTCTCCAATACTTCGGCCATCTCATGAGAAGAGAAGACTCCCTGGAAAAGACCCTGATGTTAGGAAAGTGTGAGGGCAAGAGGAAAAGGGGATGACAGAGGATGAGATGGGTGGACAGTGTCATTGAAGCGACCAACATGAATTTGGACCAGCTCCAGGCGGCAGTGGAAGACAGGACGGCCTGGCGTACTCTGGTCCATGGGGTCACAAAGAGTCGGACACGACTAAACGACTAAACAACAACAACAAACTATCAAGGGACTTCTATATAATAATGAGATTGGGGATAAAGATCACTCTCCTGTCTTCAGAAAGTGTGAGAGAAGGGCTGTTACTTTGAGTGAGCCTGGTCTTTGTGATGGTGTGTTGTTCTTATAAAAATGTACAATATAGTCAAAGAAAAAGATACTGTTGAAAGAGATAGCACACTCTCCCCACCCCCGGAAGTGCCGTTCCTCTCCTAAAACTCTTCTCTCTGTGTATAGGGCTGGATTCCCCCCCCCCAAGTCTACGGCAATTACGGTATACATGATGTGCTAGTAACTGAATAAGACTAAAGGGTTTATGTAAGCAAAGCAGAGCCACTTTTTCTGCACTTGTATCATGTTTGTGTATTTTGGAGACGAGGACTCATCAACATCCCAGTTAAGATGCAGAAAGGAGGCAACGCTATGGATCATTACGCCCGGGGGGGTGGGGCAGAAGTCAGGAAGAAGAAACTAGAAACTTGTGGTAAGTATAAATGATTGCCAAAAACTGAATAGGTTAAAGTGCTTGATGTAAGAAAAGTGGACCAAACTCTTCTGCATTTTTTTCATGAAATACTGAAACTTGGATGGTATGACAAATGCTACAGGTTATCATGGTAACTGAGATACCCAGTATGGTGTAAAGTGACAGATTACGGCTCAGGAGATCTGAGTCTGATTCCCTTACCAGGCCATGGAAACTAAAAGGAGGAGGTAGAACTGGCAAAAGCACTCACTAAATGTCTCATTTACCCTGAATGCTCTATTAGAGTTTCTATAAGTCAATTCTGACTTGACAATGCATCACACATACACAATTATAAATTGTCACTCCCCCTCCCTTTTCAATTTAATCAGCCAAGGGGAAGAGACTGAGAAAAGAACTGACCTTTCGTCTAAGGATGAATGCCAGGGATCTCCAAGTAGATCCATGTGCATCCTTAAGAATCTTGTTGAAGTAAACAGCTTCATCCACTAAACTATAAGAAGACAAATATTATAGTAAGTTATCAGTGTAAATGCAATATCTCTGGTTTGCATCTGCTTTAACTGTTACACTGAAAATTAATGTCTGGCAAACACGCCTCAAGAAGTCACAAATGATTCACTAACGAACTTACTTCTAAAATGTAGCTAGTCTCAACCTCTTTATAGCGGTCTGTTACCATCAGAGTTTCATTTTTTAAAATTGTTTCTCAAAAGTACTTATATTTACCCTTAATTGCAAGCCAGTGGCCTGTATTATAAAATATTTTTTTCCTCCTGTCCTCCTTGTGGTCACCTCAGCACCCATAACTAGGGTTGTTAGGTGAGTAGCATCTCATTCCCTGATATTTCAGAGCCAAAACTATGGCGAGAGGGCAGGACTCTGGGATGGCACAAAGGTGTGTGGTTTTGGTGTCACAGACCAGGAAAAAAAATTAGGTAAATGGGTCTAGAATGAAGGTAAAATCCAACTAACTCAGTTCAGAGCCAGAGCCAAAAGCTAATTTGGAGGCATTTGGGCAGGAGACAGTAGGTGCTCAGCCACTGCCATGCTTTTGCCATTCCCTCTTGGGAATATTGTGATTCCACTTTATCTACAACACATGAAAATGGGACTCTGTGTGTGTGTGTGTGTGTGTGTGTGTGTGTGTGTGTGTGTGTGTGTGTGTGTGTGTGTGTGTGTGTGTGTGTGTGTGTGTGTGTGTGTGTGTGTGTGTGTGTGTGTGTGTGAGTGTGTGTGAGAACTAGCTTTGCACTGCTACTGGTGCTTCTGGAAGCTCTCTCCCAGTCTATAGGGAGTTATTGTCACTGCTGCCAGAGTGTTTGTAACAAGAATGTTCACAAGTCATGGTTTTGAGCTCCACTTGTCCCTTGTTCCAAATGATACAATGGCCCCAAGTACATGCCTCTGCAATCTCTTTCTCAAGTCTCCTCTTTTTCCTTGCTTTTTCATTTGACAATGTTGTGCAAAGGCAACACACACTGACCCAGCCTGACCAAAGCATCACCCCATCATATCAAGCCAGTGCCCCCGATCTTACCCTCTCCCACATATCGCACATCCCCAGCACACATATGTTGAATGCCTTCTATTTCTTCTCTCTCCCCCCCCCCCAGCTACATATATCAGGGTAAACAAAACAAGCAGAAGCGAAGGGGTTGGCTCTCTGTAGAGCTGTCCCCCTTGCTTTAAGACCAGTTTTGGTGTGATAGGACATGTGGTCCTATTTTGGAGTCCATCTCTCTACAGTACTGTAAAATCTTCAGCTTTTTTTTACTCCCCAAGGTTAAAAAAAGTCATAGTTACTAAAATAACAGGTAGAATCCTAAACATCCTTTCACTCTGTTCAATGGGACTTACTTCTTTGCAGCTGTGTTCAGGATTGCAGCCTGCATGTTCCTTGAATATCTGTGGATATTTCTTGAAGAGACAATTCACCACCTATAAAGTGAGGCACAGACCTAGCAGCTGGAATGTTCTGCTGTACATCAGCAGCTTTGCCTTTGGAATTGGAAGAGAGAGCCTGAGTTGATGATTCCTAGGTGGAGTTAGCTGACAGTGAATCAAACTAGACATTAAGAGAAGTACATGTTCTCTGAAGTTGACATTCTTCTCTCTCCAGCAACCGGCTTTCTTCAGAAAAATGCAATAGCACCAATTAGACTTGTAAACAAAGTCCTATTTGCCCTCCAGGTATCAATCACAATATAAAGCACCTATCTTTGCAAGATACAGAAAAGAGAAAAAGTACAAGCTATGGCAAACAAACGAAGCACCAGAACCACAGCACTGCATCTAATTCCAGCAGCCTGAACAACCAAATAGGGGAAAAGTGCCCTAAAATGAAAGTATTTTTAAAATATATTTTGAAATATAGTTTACATACGTTTTGCAAACAATTAGCCAGCTCTGACAGAGCAAATTCAGTGAAATATAAACAATGAGGGCAACTGAATACAAGTTTTGCTTATGAATGAATGTTTTAGTTAGAATTTGTAAACTTAAATATGAGATAGTAAACAACAGGTGAATGAATGAAAAATTGTATAACATCGTAGTGCCATCTTTTGTCAAATGTAAATTAATGATATGTAGGATTTATGTAGTCACCTTATTTCTGGACTAGTAGTGGCAACAAATAAAACACCGAAGGTTAGGAAGGATAATCAAAACATAGATGTTTATCGGTATAATTTTTCCTCACCCAGAAAAGCAGTTAGAGAGAAGTCTATAAGAATATACATTACAATAGCTCATAAAGCAATTTCTTATTATTGGAAGATCTTAGTAAGCTGATATCAGAATGTTTATATTAAGAAAAGAAGTAAGGACAATTGGGAAAAGATATAAAACAGGGATGTTCACAAGTCTTTGAGTCTGAGTCCTGATTCCAAGTCTTTGGTACCAAGTCCTGAATCTCAAGCCCCAAGTCTGAGTCCCTATTTAAAAAACAGATTTTTTTTCCCAGAAAAAAAGGGAGGGGTGGGTGGGTTCCAAGTTGTGAGTTGAGTTCGAGTCACTGAAAAAATAAACCTGAGTCAAGTCTAAGTGGAATCATTGGTGTGACTTAAGTCTGACTTAACAAGTCCTCATTCCTGGTATTAAAACAGTTGAGAACAGATAGCCAGATATCCTTTCAAGAAGGAGAGAAAATGATTTCAGGTGAGCATCGCTTTGTTGCTGTTTAGTCGTTAAGTTGTGTCCGACTCTTCATGACCCCCTGGACCAGAGCACGCCAGGCCCTCCTGTCTTCCACTGCCTCCCAGAGTTGAGTCAAATTAATGTTGGTAGCTTCAGTGACACTGTCCAGCCATCTCATCCTCTGTCGTCCCCTTCTCCTCTTGCCTTCACACTTTCCCAACATCAGAGTCTTTTCCAGGAAGAGCATTGCCAGAGGGGAGGAAAAAATAACAAAGCAATGCAGAGAAAAGATACAAAAGTCATGAACTGTGTCATAGACTGTAATTAGTATAGATGGATCAAAAATATAGAAAATGCATTTTTTTTCTGTGTGTCTGATAATATACTTAGAGGCTTAGAAAGATATTTTCTTTAATATATGTTTATTTTTAATAACTTAGATGATTTGAAGGAATACTTTTCACTTTATATATTATTATTTGAAGAACTTTGATATTTTTCTATGCTTTTAAAATAAGGGTTTTAAAGCTTTTAAAGTTATACTGGTTTTTACTTTCAAATGATATGTTCCAGAGATATGTTCTGGAAGGGTATAACCTGTTCTGGAAGGGTATAACCTTCTCCATTTTTAGAATGTAACTTAACACAGTATTTTTGATATTTTATTATATTTTTGCTCCTGTATCCTATGTATTTGCCTAGAACTTCAGGTTTCAAATATGCATTCTTTCACAAGTTGCAAGAAAGGTGTTTTAAGTATTTGTGCCTATAGTTTATTTTATACCTGTAAGACTTTTGTATTTTACAACAACTTCTAATTTTGTCTCCTAGTATTACAAGGTATCTATAATTTTCATCACTTGATCATGATTTTATATTGCTATCTAGTTTTTGGATCTTGTCCTGGTGTGTAAACAGAGCTGCACATTTGTTAATTCCAAATTTCATTTGGATATCTTCACTAAATATTTGCATTGTGTTTAGCAGTGATTCTATCTCTGGGGAACTTTTTGCGTATAGTTTTAGGTCCCCCATGTATAGGAGATGATTGATTGTTCGTGCTTTTTCTGAAATATGTCAGCCCAATCCAGTTATATTTAAAATTATTGGCATGGGGATTAGTGAGATGTTAAACAGTAGTGGTGACAAAGAATCCCCATGAAATATTATTCTTTTGACGATAACTTCCCCAAAATCTTCACCGTGGGACATTAAGACAGTTTTCCATTTTTCCATGTTTTCTTGAGGAGCTTCTAAATGTTTTTACTAATCCCAAACATTATTGGCAGGTGTTAATCCAGCTGGGTGGCAATGAGTCAAATGCCTCTTTATAGTCTACCCAGGCCATGTTAAGGTTTGTTTTTCATCTTTTTGCATTTTTCAGTATCATTTTATCAATAAGCAGCTGATCTTTCATGCCTATTGACTTTTTAAAGTTCACTTTCTGTTCAGTTGGGTACAGGGAGTTTTCAGTTAACTAATTATATATTACTCTTTCCAGTACTCCTGTGAAGAGCTTGAACATTGTTGGAAGGCATGTAACTGGTTGATAATTCCTGGGTTCATTGGCCTTTTGATGATCTTTTATTATCAGAAAAGTGAGGTCTGTTGTCATCCAGTCTTCAGTTGTAGAATTGAAGTAAGTGGTTAAATTGCATTGCTATATGTTGATGGAGACCTGTTAAATGCTTTAACCAAAATCCGTGCAGCTCATCTGGTCCAGATGCACTCCAAATTTTCACAGCCTTTACTTGCCTCTTAATCACTTTAGTTTTTATCACAATATCATCCAGTTGTTTTCCTTGATTTTCTTTACAAATGTCTTTAATCCATGAGTTGTTTTTAGAGCACAGACAGAGTTCTGACTCCTGTCCTTTGAAGATGCTGGCCACAGAGACTGGCAAAACGTTAGGAAGAAAAACCTTAAGAACATTATTGAATTACTGAAAGTGTGTGTTTTCTCTATATTGTTTCAAGTGTCCATCATGACTTTCAGTTTTCTTTGCTGCAGCTGTTACCCACTGTTTTAATTCTTCCATAGTTTCAACTACAGTGGTGCCTTGGCCTACAAACATTTTGAGTTATGAACAGCTCCATTCACATAATTTTGTTTTGACTTGCGAATGGAGCTTTGACTTACGAACACAAAAAAGGGCGGGAAATTCAAATAGTTAACTGTAGGTGGCGACAAGGCTGTTTCTTTGTAGCTTTCCCCCCAGCAGTTAGAGAGTGTGTGATTCGAGGAGGCTGCCTGCTAAAGTAAGGTGCTGCTTTATACTTTTAAAAAACTGTTCTGGGTATTTTTGCAGTGTGGTTTTTGGCTGGGGGGGGGGGTTATGTTTCTGTGCTGTGATGAGTCTTGGGGGGTTGTTTGCTTTGTAGGGTTTTTTTCCCCCATTTTCGATGTGTCTTGCATGCTTTCTTTGCTTTCTTGCTTCGTTGTCTTTGCATTTCTGATCTGCTCAGTTTGTTTTCTGTGCTTTTGCAATGGTTCCTGCATGCTTCCCTTGCAAATCAGAAAAGTTTTTGCAAAGGTCTGTGCTGGCCTGGTTTAAAATGTGTGGGTTTAGCATGTGTTTTCGACTCCAAACTCTCCCCTGACCCCATTGTCTTCTCTCTTTCTGTCTCCCTCCTTTCCTGCCCTTTTTTAAACCTAAGTCATCTTAGGTTTTTAAAAAATTCTCCCTTAGTGGTAGAGGACAGATTAACCAGTTTTGCATTTTTGACTTACAAACTGTGCCTTGACATAAGAACAAAAAACAACCAGAACGAATTAATCGGGTTTCAATGCATTCCTATGGGAAATGCTGATTTGACTTACAAAAGTTTTGACTTACGAACACCATTTCGGAACAGATTAAGTTCATAAGTCAAGGCACCACTGTATTGTTTTCCTTTCTAGGTCATATATTTTGCATAGTCTGGCTTTTATTTTTTCATTTTTAAGTTTTGAGTCTTTCAAGTGTTTTAAGTTGCTAATATCTGCACATAATTTGTTTATTTTTCTTTTCAGCCAAATTTTCCATTTTGGGGTACTACAGGTTTTCTGGGTTTTTGCAGCCTGTAACCAAGTTTCATGTTTATTATGGTAGCTGTGCTATACATGAGCTGGTTTGTTTACTTTAGCGTGTTGGTTGGGGTTGTTCTGATGATAACATTTGCATCATTCAGTAGATCTTTTTCTGGTTTACTTTGTAATTGGTTCAAATTGGAGAGCCTTTGTCTTTCTGCGTTCTGGCTAAATATGGGTTACTATTTTTTCCCTCAGTGATGTTTGCCGTTCTGTCAATTCATAGGTTCTGGGTTGTTCCATAAGTTGTTCCTCTATTGATATGTTTTCTTCCACTATTGTGTCTACATCTACCCTCCAGTTGTCTTCCCTGTTATGGTCATTGTTCTGTGTTGATTTTGCCACCTTTTCTAGTTCTTACAATTCCAGTTCTGAAAACACTTTACTCTAGATGATAAACCTTTTCTGGTCCATTTATCATTGTTCAGTTATGTCCCTACTTGGGTGTTTCCTTTTCCAAATTTCCATTGTTGTTTTTTGGAAACCACAGGCTGTTGTGTTTGCCTCGTAATAACATTTCCTAATTTCTCGATTTTTGGCAAGAGTCCAAGTTTTGCTATTCCATTGTTTTAGTAGCTTTGTAGCAACCTGTCCTGGTTCCTCAACAGGGTCTGCTGAGCCGTGTAGCCCATTTGTCACCAGTTGCCCAGGGGCTATAGCATTTGATGTAGTCCTGATTGACCTGGGCAATGACCAATCCAGTATGGATTTCTGTTTATTTCCTCTCATCATAATTGATGGTTGGTGGACACAGTTGGTCTGGTGTCTCAGCTGAGACCTGTCTGGTTTGGGAGACCCTTCAGGTAGCAACACTACTGCCATTTTAGCTTTGAACCTCACTGAAGCACACAGCCTCCTCCGCCTCAACAAGGCCTGTGTCCATGGAGGGGATGATGATGATGATGATGATGATGATGATGATGATGATGATGATGATGATGATGATGATGATGATGATGATGATGATGATGCAGAAACATGACTATAGACGAACTACAAAACTTTAACTCTGACTGTGTATAAATCAAAACTGTTAAAGATTTTTTTTAAATACTCTGATTCAATCGTCAATCCAAAAGGGAGACTGCAGCCAAGAAATCAGAAGGAGACTGAGGCTCAGAAGGTCAGCAACGAAGGAATTAGAAAGTATCTTTAAATGTAAGAATGACTAAAACCAAAATCATCCACACTTGTATTCCCAATCACCTTCTATGGATGCGAAAGCTGGACATTGAAAAAAGCTGATAGGAAACAAGTGGATTCATTTGAAATAAAATGCAGAAGGAGAGCTTTGCCAGAAAGACAAACATGTGGGTCCTAGAGCAAATGAAACTTTGAGGCCAAAATCATGAAACTGAAGCTGTCGAACTTTGAGCACATCACGAGAAAAAATGATTCCCTGGAAAAGACATGCTGTGAAAGTTTAAAGGCAACAGGAAAAGGGGAAGATGAAATGCGATATGTATTGAGTCCCTAAAGGAAGCCACATGGTCGAGATTACAAAAGCCAAGCAGGATTGTTGAGGACAGGATATTTGGAAGATCACTCATTCATGGGGTTGCCATAATCCAAAGGCAACAACAACAGTCAGGTGAATTCTAACCCATGATAGCTCACACATAATCAACCTGTTAACTTAAAGGTACCAAAAGCCTTTGCTTTTCTTTGTACTTGTTTATTCTATTTGTTTATTAATGTAAAACTATAGATGGGTGCTGAATGACTGTTCTAGTATCCTTGCTTTCCAGTCTCTCAATTGTAGTTAAGCAGCAAAACCTTATCACTTCCTTTCTTGTGACTTTTCCTTGCATTAAAAGAAATCTGTAAAATGGGTGCAATTTGATATGAGTCGGCTTTTCTGATTTTCTTCAGGAATACTGAAGTTATATCAGCTGGTCCTTCCTGCCACTTTCTGTACATCTCTGTTTTGATCTCCAGTTTACTATGGCTGCAGTCCTATCTAAAATTAACCGGGAGTAAATCTCATTGACTCAATTGAGGCTTACATTGGAGTAGACATATTTAAGTATGCACTGATAGAATAGTATAGTCACAAATTATTGAGATGCTGATTGAAACAAGTTTCCTCCTTTGGTCAACAGTGCTTCTGGAAGTCATCTCTCATGAAGCTCATCAGAATCAAGAGACACCCACCCACTCAATTCAAGTAATGTCAGCGCTATAAATCGGTATTGAAAGTCTGTCCAGTAGAGGGCAAACTCTCTCGCTTTCCTTTTTCCCCCATCTCTCCTGTTCCCTCCCCTCACATGGAGTTCATTATAATAAGGTTCTTGCAGTTCTGCAGAGTAGTCTCATGCAGATTTCCACAATTACCTGCAGGATTTTGATGACTGTAAATCACTCACCACAGGCTAGCAAATGTTTTTTTTTTTAAAAAAGCTGTCTTCATTGTATAAAATAGCTTTGCATTTGGAAAATTACTTGAACATTCCATTTTTATTCCACATATGAAACCAAGTCACCTCAAATAATCCTATTTTCCACCATTGGTCTCCATTTAGAGATTATTTCTTTGCCCATCTTGTTTAAAGCTCTATTTCATACAAAGTAAGAATGCATCATGACTGATTATATGTTTCAGCTATTGGGAAACGGTTCAGAATTCCAAATTGCTATTTCATTGTATCAAACTTTACTTAAGATTTCTGTGTATATTCTGAAAGAAATATCCATATTTTTACACCATGCTAGCACCCTAAAATGCTGTTCTTTTAATGGCCTAAATCTAAGCCATCATGCTCAATGGGGATCCCTGCCTTTGATAAAAAGAAATGCACTGTTCATCCTCAAAACTCTTGTCCTTCTTTGAAGAATACTCACTAATTGTTGCAATCTTATAAAGGAAAAGAATGGCTACAATTTGGAGCCCACTGTTTCACCATTATTTAGATTCCTTGAGTACAGTGGAGTCTATCACAATCAGTTCTTGAATGCAGTTTGGCAGATGATTTGTCAAAGTCCTTGTTCAATTGAGTTTTAAAAATCCAAGATGGCTCTTCACTGACCATCAATACTAGTTTGTTTTCATCAATACCAGCCAAGCTTGCCTGTGAATTTTGAGTAGCTCTGGTACTATCTTAGACATGAAGAAAGGTATTGTTTTTGTTTGGGCTTTTTGAAAACCTCAGTGTATCGTAAACACTAAAAAGGTGAACCCATTTAATGGCCTTGCCTGCCTCTTTAAACCTTAGAGAAGTACTTCAACTTGAAATGTATTAAGAGTAATAGACTCTGTCTTGGATTTTGAAATTCAGCTAGTGGAGGGAAGTGAAGCAGTCTTCATTCAGAGCCTGTCCAGACGGGTATAAAGTTCACTATTTGGATCACTTTTGTTGCAGCTTGGTTTGGATAAAAGTATGGCAACCACACTTGTTTTGACTTAGAGTACTCCACCCCATTTTAGAGCTGTCCAACTCCTTTCTGCCACAGCTCTAGGGCTATTATCTTTTTGGCACAATTCGGTATGCTCTTAATTATCACATTGTGTAGCCTGTGTGGATGGTTAGTTCTTACCCAAATGGAGCTGCGGGTGGTATTATCTCTAGTGACAACCCTATGACATATTGCATAGGTTGTGACATTTTAATGGATGATGGGAAACCACCCCCACCTTCATTTTCATTTTCTCTACATTTGAAAAAAACACACACTCCCTATTGATGCAGTACTATTCTAAATAAATGAGATACATTGGTATTATGTGTACCATGCTAGGTATTGCTGTTTTGCTATGTTATGTACTTCATTTAACAACAAAAAGGAAAGTCACTGGGGGCCCATGAATGATGACCACAGGAAAAGATGGCTATGTCATTCCCTCATCCTCAGAATTTATCAATAGATGCCATTTCTCTGTTTCCTCCCCATTATTGTTTTCTTAGTGGTTGTTTTGCGTGGAAGGAAATGTATGGAAAGGAAAGGAAAGCAATTGCTGGGAAAACCAGCTGGACACTGGCTTTTCTCAACCACACACACACTTCTGAAGAATAAAGCACCTATCTTTCGGTTGCCTGCTCAGGCTCCACCCCCACAAAGCAGTGCAGCTTCAGCAGAGCCCCCACTGAAGAGAAAGGCAGGAAGAAGGGGGATTACCTCCATTTTGTCTCCCCAGTCTTCACCCCAGTGTTTTCCCCTTGTACCATTGCAGCCATTACTGCTGCCATGAGTTTGCCATGTTACTGCTGTTCTCTGCTACTGTTGTTGTTGCCTTGCAAATAAATGAGGTAAATCTTACATGCAAGTAGACCAACAGTCCAAAGACCTGCCTGGACCCTTCTCATGGGAGAATAAATATCTCCCGTGTGAACAGAAGGATCACTCAAATGAGAGATGAAATAGAATGCACTGAAAATAAGAAGATTTTAAGCGTAAAGAACACTCCAAGTTCCGTTGTTGGAACAGGTCCTCGTTCATCCTGCAGCCTTCTGTGCCTCTTGAAGATCTGTTCCAGGCACTCATTGGTGATTTGTGACCAGAACAAATAAGCGGGGTGTGGGGTGTCCCTGCCTGTTTGGACCATGAATCAAGACAACACTGACTTGGAAAGTGATGTGCCAGAAGGCAATATTTTCGACAACAACTTCAGAGTTCCTCGAACAACATGACCAATTGCTATTTGCCTGGGATATTCTGGGAACTATAGCAATGAAAAAAAGTCATTTTCCCAAGCTTTGTATTGGTAGACTTTCTGGAACACTGTATAACATGGCAGTGGGAAGCTGCAGAAAGAAAGAGAATTGCTGAACATCATTATCCCCTCCTTTTTTTTTTAACTCTGGGAGGCCCCTTTGGATGGCAGACCCTTTGGCAAGCATAATGAGCCAGAAACTACATCTACTTAAGAAAGGGGTCTGCATCTTTGAGGCCTGCTGGTGAGTTCAGCTAATAATCCTTGAATATTAGTAGATGGGGGAATATCCCTCTCTACCATTCACATTTGTTGAAAAACAGCCCTGGCAATTGCTTTGTGTTTGGTTAAAATCCCAGGTGTGGTTAAAATTCCAGAGTCAGTTTTCTGAGATTTTCTCCTGTGTGGTGTCACTTTGTAAATGGCAGTGAGTACAAGAGGGTATCCTATAGACCATCTTGACAGTTGCCATTGATGTAGTAAACATTCAGGCTGCCCTTTGCTATGTAAAGCTTTACATATTTTTTCCTGCTTGGAATGTTGGCACAATATTGTGGAGAAATATGAGGCAATTTATTGGCTTTTTGAATCATGGGTACAGAAGCACTATATCCCACATGCATAAACCAGAGGTTTTTAAAAGAATTGAATATACAAGAGTATGTTGCCTCCACCAGAACAGATACCACTGGTAAAGAGATTCCTACTTTCCAGGAATTCCCCCATCATGTCTCCCACATATTCTCCAGGGAGTGGAAGAAGCTTCTGGAGAAAATCTGGGATGTGAGGACACAGTGAGGTGGGAAAGGGAAGGAAGGTTTCCATATGTGAGCAAAAGATTCTTTGTACCACATAATAAATAACTACTTACGTATCAGGAGGACCAATTCTAAACACTAACTTCAAGCCACTGACCTGTTGCAGAAGTCAATTTTATTTTTCAAACAGTTGCTGGTTATTTAATGATTTTCGCCCTAAATGCTGTGTTTATTGAATGCATGAAAGAATGAAGGGGGCTGTACTACATACTCTTTTATGAACTCGTTCCAACAAAGTGAAAATAAAAATGAAATAATTAAGAAATACTAATAAATGTCTGAATTCTGGAAACCTTTGTTCCTTTTATTGTTTCAAGTCACAATCCCAGGCTCTAGCTACACCAGCCTTACTGCCTAGGCCTTCCCTTAGCTTTTGGAGTATATAAATTAATCAATTTATATGCATTTATTAATGCCATTGAATACAAAACTGCATATAGCATAGCTTCCTTTGAAAACATTGCCTTCGGATAACTCCATCTCTAGGTCTGGAGAATAGGTTATTTCCCTCCACTTATCATTGTTGTATTTGCATATTTAGCTTATTATAACACTAAATAAAGTTGTCTTGTGACACTCATATTGTATCTATTACATATTTCACTTCAAAACCTCATCTTTTCTAAACCCTCTTCAGCATGCTTGAAGTAGGAAAGCAAAAATGAAAGGAATTTTCTATTTAAGTCGAGCGCTGACATTCTGTTACACAATTGGATTTTCTCTGTATATCTGCTGTAAAAAAACACAGGACACTAACAACAACAGCAGAAAAGCTGAACGCATTGAGTCAGCAGTGGCCTAGGTGTCTGAATGCGGCTCTAGCTTCCCTCTCACTCATCAGTGTAATTGTTGTCATGTTATTCCTTTTTTTTTTTTTTTTTTTTTTTTTTTGATTACTCTGGTCCGCCAATCTCCAAGCTTTTTCTGGCCAAACGTTCTTCTGCTGGTTGTCATGGTGACTGAATTGTTAGAGAGGAAAAAAGCGATGTTGTCTCTCATTGTTCTGTTGTGGTTTAGGTAATGCAGGAGGCATCACGAGTGAAGTGGATGGACCTTTTTTGCTCTACCTCATTTCAGAGTATTGAAAATCTCACATAAAAAAGGAGCAAGTAGGCCTCAGGCAAAGAAATAACTAAGTTCCCTTTTAGAAAGAAAGTGCATGTTATTGTAAAAAGGGGGTGCGACAGCTGTAAGAAAATAGCTGTAGAATATTATGTTTAGTGTGAGAACAATTGCTAAGATTCTTATACAAATACCAGCCATTTTGCAATTTTGATTTAATCTTTTTCCCTTAAAAAATGTACAGCTTCATGGATACTTTGTGTTTTTTTTTTAATTATGTCTTTTGATTTTGTGTGCCTTTACTATTTGTTTATTAAAAATTAAAAATTATAAAATAAGATCACACCAAAAAGGATAGTAGGAAATGTTACTGTTTAAAACACCTTATAATCACTTCTAATAGTAGGCAGTAGTTTCTAGACAGTTACTGTTGGCAATGAGGGAATTGAGAAAATATCTTCTTTTATTAGAATAGATTTATCTTTCAATTCTAGCAGTAGAAACGTTGTGTAGCCTGGGGCCTTCTGCTCTAAACGATTTCAATAGTTCACCAATAAAAGCTCATGAAAACTAGAGGGAAATCTTGTTGAGCAGGGATGAGGATTCTCACTTCCTTTCAATAACTTATTTAACAAATATCTTAAAGCTTTTTCAGCTGGTTCCTTAATTCTGAAGACATATTAAGTAGTATATAAAGCTTGTAGTAGAATATTGCACAATATATAGAATTGATAGTGCTAGTATGGGACATATATGTGTGTGTGCATGCACACATACACATATGTACATTCAGATACACAAAAATACATGTACCATTTGATGGTATATGTATAAATATACATAGAAATACATATATATGTAGGGGGGCTCTATATACACCTACACCCACATTCAGACAGGTAGACATACATAAATGTGTGTTTCTGTACACACCCATGTATATATACTTTCAAAATATATACAGAAAAATACATACACATTCATGCATACAGTATATTTTCAAATGTGTGTATGCAAATATAAATATCATAAAATACACACCCTTCTCTGTGTCAAAAAATGCTGCAAGACTGGTTTAGGACTTGGAGTTATTGCTTGCAGCTGAAATAAACAATGTGGAGCTTACCACTGATTAAACATGCATAGAACTGTGCTGTTGTTCATTCCAAATAGGTTTGCCCTGTTTTTATTTTTGTTTTTTACCTCTGTCCATTTTATAATACAGATGTACCTTCAATCAAAACAGGCATGCTTCAAGCAAGAATGAAACCTATAGATACCACTTGTTAAACAGAATAGTATTCCCTTCCTCAGACCAATCATGCCAGCAATTCTGAAATACTCTGCTTTGTCCCACTGGCAATAACAACCAAAGAATGGTTATGCTATCTTATCATCATAGTGTCAGCAGGTTCACAGACCGCTGAAAGTCTGTAGTCACATTTCCAGCTCTGGATTGAATTAGTGACTCTCTTACACAGAGATATTAAGGAAAGCTAGCCTATGAGTACTGTAACTTCTTACTGTTAGGCTTGTGCTGCTGAATCAAATGCTTTACTGATCCTGTTCTAATTAGTTCATTTCTGTTCATGCACAAGCTCTTTCTCAAAGCCAATTAGTCCATTTTCTCCCTGATTCCTCTTTAAAAGCCCTGAATCCTGGAAAGCCTACCATACTGCAGGGAAAATCAAAAGGCCAAGACACACAAAAGAAAGGGGGGGGGAGAGAGAGAAAAGGGATGTTCTAGCAATACATTTCTTTCTTGCCTGATTGAAGTAATCGGTATGTATGAAGAAATGTTTGAACTGGCTTCATAGAGTCCTCTTGAAGGAGATCTAGTTAGAACAATTTCAGCTGTACTTATTGAGAAGTACATAGTGTAGTTGAAAATTCTCTAGAATCCAGAGCATCCTCCATCTCTCACGATAGAGTTAAATAGAAATCCAATGTATTGGTGATTAATTGCATTATGGCTATTTGGTAACGTTTAGGTCACAAGCAACTAGTAACTTGTTAGATCACTGCTGCAGCTTCTGCAGGTGGATCTCTGTATGCATATAAGCGTTGAACAGAATAGCGGTTCTGATAACAGATAGCCTGAAAAATTATAAAAATTCTTCCTGGGGACAATGCATTCTTTCTTACTGCCATATTGTTATTCACATTTTTCAATAAAGAGATAAGAGAGATGTGTGATAAAAAAGGTTGAGAACCTCTGATATCATCATCATCTTACAACTGCAGAGCTGGAAAAGACTCAATGGATCATTAAGTCTGTCCTCTGTCAAGGAGGCACAGTGGGGAATTGAACTCACAACCTCTGGCTCCATAACCAGATACCTTAACCACTGAGATATTTGCATCATTAATGCTGTGAATGGGTCCTTGTACATAAAGAACCTCATGGCATAGGGGTTAAGTTGCAGTCCTGCAGTGAAGACTCTGCTCAAACCTGAGTTCAGTCCTGGACTCAGGTAGCTGACTCAAGGTTGACACAACCTTCAGTCCTTCCAAGTTATATAAATTGAGTACCCAGCTTGCTGGGGAGTGGGTAATGTGTAGACTATATAATTACTGTAAATTGTATACTGCCCAGAGAGTGCTTTAAGCACTATGGGGCAGTATATAAGCAGCACACTTTGTACATTTCCCCTGCTGAGTAAAAATCATTCTTCACCCACAGATCTGCTCCTTTTTGAGACAGGTCGCATTGCAGGACAGGAACCCTTCCAAAAAACAGACTGCCATCTGTGATTCAGTGGTTCCAAAGCTCCCACTTGCAAACAAGCCCCACTCTCCTATGGGAACTCGCCCCCTCCTTCTCCGGGGGGGGTGTCCTCTGTCTCGGAGTAAAACCCAGGGGAATCCAGAGCTCTGGAATTCCCCTGTTTTCGCTGCTCGTGGCTCTCTAGTATGGGAAATGCCTCCCCACTGTATGTTTTGTTAGTTTCTTTGTGTCATTGATCTGTAGATATTTCTGGTTTGTTTTTTGGTTTCTTTTTTTGTATTTGTCTTTGTAGGTATGTATGTCATAAAAATAATAAAATGTTTAAAAAAATTGCTCCTTTTTGCATTCTGTACATATGCATATAATTACCACCTTAGATTCGTCTTGACCTAACATGTGAATCTGTCTTTCATACTCCAGAAATACATTAAGGTCACCACATAATTTTAACATCCAAAGTATAGCACAGAACTCAATGCTGATGACCCTCAGCTCTACATCTCCTTTTCTCCAACTACAGTGGATGCCGTTCTGTCCCTTCAGCGCTGCTTGGAGACTGTACTGCAATGGATACAGGAAAATGGGCTGAAAGAGAGGAGGAGTTAAAGAACCTTGTAATGAAGGTGAAAGAGGAGAGCACAAAAATGAGGCTGAACCCGGACAAGACGGAGGTCCTGAGGGTGGGTGGCACCACCATCGGCGGTTTGGGAAACTCCCTCTCTTTTGAGGGGGGTGACTCTTACTGCGAAGAGTGAGGTTTGCAGCATGGGGATACATCTGGACCCAGCACTCACCATGGAAACTCAGCTGGCATCAGTGGTCCATTGCGCATATTTCCATCTTTGGCAGATTTCGCAGCTGCATCCCTATCTTGATGTTGGGGCGCTCACCACTCTGGTCCATGTGCTCGTAATCTCAAGATTAGACTACTGTAATGCGCTCTACATGGGGCTACCTTTGAGATTGATGAGGAAGCTCCAAAAGGTTCAGAATGCAGCAACCAGACTTCTCAGTGGAGTGAGAAAACACTAACATATCACTCCCACCCTGACTGCCTTGAATTGGTTGCCCGTACGCTTCTGCATTGATTTCAAAGTTTTAATGATTACGTACAAAGCCCTAAACGGTTTAGAACCTTGATACTTGGTGGAACGCCTCCTCCCACCTAGATCTACCCGTACCACTCGATCCAGTCAGGAGGGTGACTGAGGAGCCTAACGCTGAGCAAGGTCCAGAAAGAAAAAACAAGACACCGGGCCTTCTCGGCAGTGGCTCCTTCTCTTTGGAACAAACTCCCCTCTGAGATCCATTTGGTCCCCTCACTGGGCATTTTAAAAATCCAACTTAAGACTTGGTTATTCAGACAGGCCTTCCCTCCATGCACTACTTAATTTTCTTCTTCCCATCTTGAACTATTGTTTTCATTGTATATTGCTGAAAACTGTTACTATATATTAACTAAGCATGTCCTGTCTTCTACTGCCCTCCTGTCTTCTACTGCCTCCCGGAGTTGGGTCAAATTCATTTTGGTTGCTTCAATGACACTGTCCAAACATCTCATCCTCTGTCGTCCCCTTTTCCTCTTGCCTTCACATTTTCCCAACATCAGGGTCTTTTCTCATGAGATGGCCAAAGTATTGGAGCCTCAGCTTCATGATCTGTCCTTCCAGTGAGCACTCGGGGTTGATTTCCTTCAAAATGGATAAGTTTGTTCTCTTTGCAGTTCAGGAGACTCTCAAGAGTCTCCTCCAGCACCACAATTCAAAAGCATCAATTCTTCGGCGGTCAGACTTCTTTATGGTCCAGCTCTCACTTCCATACATCGCTATTGGAAAAACCATAGCTTTGACTATGCAAACTTTTGTTGGTAAGGCGATGTCTCTGCTTTTTAAGATGCTGTTGAGGTTTGTCATCACTTTCATCTCAACGAGCAGATATCTTTTAATTTCGTGGCTTCTGTCCCCATCTGCAGTGATCATGGAGCCCAAGAAAGTAAAATCTGTTACTACCTCCATATCCTCCCCTTCTATTTGCCACGAGGTGATGGGACCATGATCTTAGTTTTTTTGATGTTGAGCTTCAGACCATTTTTGTGATCTCCTCTTTCACCTTCATTACAAAGTTCTTTAACTCCTCCTCTCTTTCTGCCATCAGAGTAGTATCATCTGCATATCTGAGGTTACTGATATTTCTTCCAGCAATCTTAATTCGGGCTTGGGGATTCCTCCAGTTCAGCCTTTCGCATGATGTATTCTGCATATAAGTTAAATAAGCAGGGAGACAGTATACAGCCTTGTCGTACTCCTTTCCCAATTTTGAACCAATCAGTTGTTCCATATCCAGATTTCTCAGGAGATAGATAAGGTGGTCAGGCACTCCCATTTCTTTAAGAACTTGCCATAGTTTGCTGTGGTCGACACAGTCAAAGGCTTTTGCATAGTCAATGAAGCAGAAGTAGATGTTTTTCTGGAACTCTCTGGCTTTCTCCATAATCCAGCGCATGTTAGCAATTTGGTCTCTAGTTCCTCTGCCCCTTCGAAATCCAGCTTGTACTTCTGGAAGTTCTCAATCCATATACTGCTGAAGCCTGCCATGAAGGATTTTCCACATAACCTTGCTAGCGTGCGAAATGAGTGCAATTGTACGGCATTTGGAGCATTCTTTGGCACTGCCCTTCTTTGGGATTGGGATGTAAACTGATCTTTTCCAATCCTCTGGCCACTTCTGAATTTTCCTACACATAACTACACATAACAGGAGCCAACTCTGTTTAGCACTAAGTGCATTGGTTCTGTACCAGAACTTAGCAGTAATTCATTGATGCTAAAATGAATGGCAGTGTTGTTATTTTAAATATTAAAATGATAATGGCATGAACATTTGGGTAAGGAATTCCATTCCATGTTACTTTACTACATCATGGGCAAAGTCATTTGGGAGGGTTCTTTTGGCCATGCTTTGGTATTTTTATTCAATTTGTTTAGTTTTAAAAGTATTGCATGATTGATGTTTCACTATCAGTTACCACAGAGGTTTTTTTAAAAGTGTTGATAGAAATTACCCTTTTCGACAAAGAGAAGAAATAACGACAAATGAATAATGATTAACAATTCATAAGACACATAAAATGCAGAATGCTAGAATGTATCAGTTACATCATAAGACCCTAAAAATATGGATTATAGCAGCAGATCAATCAACATAAAACATATAGAAAAAGTACTGCAGGAAGAAGAAGAAGAAGAAAGTCTGGGCTTGAGCAACTTAGAGAATAGCAATCATGCTACCTATGGCAAATCCTGGTGGCTTCTTTTTTTATTTGCCCTGGACTCCTATGTCTCAATTCAAGCTCCTGCCACAAGCCCACTGCAAAGCTTTTAAGTGAGAAACACAGAATTTCACAAGAGGGATAAGTTGTGTATCCAACTAAAATTTAATGGTACCATTGTAGGGATATACATATCCCTTATCCAGTTCTAGGTTTAAGAATGCATAACTTTCCATTTGCAAGGCTGTGACAAGGTCATCATAAACCATAATAAAGCTCAACTGTTGTTACAAATTACAATCATGGTGATAATTGTATCTGGTCATGCATATTCTCTGAGCTTTGATACAGTTTTTGCCACCATGACATCATACTCCAGACAGTTTATATGCCCTTTCTCTTATAAACCACACCTATACTGACTCATATACATCTCTCAACCCAACTACATCTATATTTTTTCTGACTATATTTGAAACTTCCTAGCACTTCTAACATTCAAACTCCAACACACAATTCCCTTCAAGGACCACAGCTGGCTAGGTCAATGAAGATGGCATCACAACACACAGCCTTTGATAGGAAAGGAATGAAAAGAAGTTGAATGTTAGAAATAGAATGTCAAATCTCTCTTCACTAAGCTAAGATGGATTGCTTAGTGAGAACCAGGAAACAAAGAATAGGCATCAATGGGCAATTTTCACAATGGAGAGAGGTGAAGAGCGGTGTTCCCTAGGGATCTGTCCTGGGACCAATGCTTTTCAACCTGTTCATCAGTGACCTGGAGACAGGGATAAGCGGTGAGGTGGCCAAGTTTGCAGATGACACAAAACTTCACCGGGTGGTGAAGACCAGAAGGGATTATGAAGAGCTCCAGAAGGATCTCTCCAAACTGGGAGAATGGGTGGCAAAATGGCAAATGCATTTCAATGTAAGAACATTTAAAGTAATGCACATTGGGGCAAAACATCAACACTTTAGTTATGATGGGTTCTTACCTGTCCGTGACCGATCAGGAAAGTGATCTTGGTCGACAGCTTGATGAAAGTGTCAACCCAGTGTGTGGAGGTACTGAAGAATGCCAGTTCTGTGCTAGGTATCATTAAAAAAGGGATTGAAAATAAAACAGCCAACACTATAATGCCATTGTACAAAATGCTGGTAAGGCCGTACCTGGAGTGTTGCATACAATTTTGGTCACTGCACCTCAAAAAAGACATTGTAGAACTGGAAAAGGTACAGAAGAGAGTGACTAAAATGACAACTGGGCTAGGGCACCTCCCTTATGAGGAAAGGCTACACTGTTTGGGACTCTTTAGTCTAGAGAAAAAGCATCTGACGGGGGACATGATTGAGAAAATTATGCAGAGGGTCGATAAGGTGGATAGAGGGAAGCTCTTTTCCCTCTCACGCAATACTAGAACCAGGGGACATCCATTCAAATTGAGTGTTGGGAGAGGGAGAACAGACAAAACAAAAAAATTCTTTGCCCAGTATGTTGTTAGTCTGTGGAACTCCTTGCCACAGGATGTGGTGATGGCATCTGGCCTAGATGCCTTGAAAAGGGGATTGGACAGATTCCTGGAGGAAAAGTCCATCGCAGGTTACAAGCCATGATGGGGATGTATAATCTCCAGGCTTAGAAAGAAGGTACTTCCAAATGCCAGATGCAGGGGAGGGGGTATCAGGAGACAGGTATCTAGTTGTTTTGTGTGCTCCCAGTGACATCTGGTGGGGCCACTGTGAGATACAGGAAGCTGCTCTGGATGGGCCCTTGGCCTGATCCAGCAGGGCTCTTCTTATGTTCTTATGAGATTTCACTTTCTCCCCTCACTAAGCATTAGTGTATTTCTGAGCCTTTTCAAATATGTATGAAACACAAATGTATGCCATAATCCTAATATATATAACTAAAGAAATGTGTGGGCCTTTTAATTCTCTCTCTCTCTCTCTCTCTCTCTGAGAATCAAAGCTGTGCATTACAAATAATGCTAATAAATTTCCTTGTGCCTTTGCTTATGTTATGGAATGCAGTCACCTTATGGCTTAACACCTTTCTATGCCTGCCATATACCTTCATTTCACTCCACTCTGATATACTGGACAAATTGGATTAATCCACAAACGCTTACAGTGAAATATAAAAGTTTGTCTTGAAGGTGCTTCCTTGGTCTTGTGTTTTATTTTCTGTCTTCTTTTGGTTTTGTCTCACTATGTTAATATGGATACTAGCTAAAGACCCATCTCTTCAGGTAGTCTTTTAACAATTACAACTGAATCCCTGAACCCCATTTCAGCAAATAATTTTAATCTTTCCCATGCTTTAATGTTTTAATTTTTAATTTAATTTTTAAATAATATATTGCTTAATTCATCTTTTAATATTTAACTTACTTTGTTTTTAAATTGTGTGAATTTTAATGTTGTGAGCCGCTCTGGGTCCCTTGTTGGGAGAAATGTGGCATATAAATGAAACTAATAATAATAATAATACTTTGAAAACTACAGTGTTTAAAGAGACACTTCTGTACATCTTAGAAAATAGTCAGTGTCCCTATGATACTGAGTCCTATGCCCATATTGAAGGAGTTTTAGAAGTTTACCTAGAAAGGCAGATTGGCCAGTGTGTCTCTACCATGTTTGCACATCTCAAGACATGAGAGAGGAGGTGGACAAAAGGAAAACAAAGCTAGAAAAGAGTACAAAAGCTGCTTTCAACTGGACATTGGGCCCTCCTTTCACCATCCATCTGTAGGTCCCAGCCACCAGAGCAATCCCATTATGTCAGCCTCCATCCTGGACAACTAATCAAACTTCTGGTAAATACATTTGTGTGAATGCATGTGTGTATAACAGTCTCATTTACCGTTCCTTTCTGCTTAGTATTGTAACAAAGGTTGCTTCTATTTCACAATGGTGTGATTTGCTCTGCCTCTCTTTTATATTAATATTTTCACTCCCTGTCTAGGGTCTGGTCAGCTCTGCAATAATGTGTGTATAGAACCTTTGTTTGACCAGCTCCGTATCTGACAATGAAACTAGAGCTTTCTGTAGGTACTCCAGATTTGAAGGCTGGTTCACCAGATCCAAATTTGGCTTGAAGCAATTGAGACCCTATCCAATTCAGTTCATACCCACAAAATTCTTGATTGCCCTCCCACCACTGACTTACATTGAAAAAACAAGATGGCTGTTACTTTTTTTTCCACTGATGAACAATTTGGAGACTTGATAGACCCTATAGAGGTGCGCAAACAAGTCAACTTCCAGATGGCTAGTTTCAGGGAAGTGTATACTAGGCACTGGTAAATGTCTTTTTTTTTTTTTAGAAAACAAAATATAATTCTTAGTAGCATGTGGATGCAGCTGAGAGATCAGTCTTGCCCATTCATGTTGCTTTTGTCCCTCTCACTGTATTGAGGGAAATCTTCCTAGAGTGCATAGAAAACCCTCAAGCTTTACAGTTGAAGAAATGCACCAGAGAAGACTCAGTTAAAGAATGAGCAATTAGGCAGGCTTAAAGTATTACACAGAAAAGCAGTACAGTGGACATTGGGCAGGCGGGCAGGCTAAGAGGCAGGCAGCTATATCAAATACAGATGGAGATAGATCATTTGGGAGGAGTTAATTTCACTAAAAGTTGCCTTGGTGGGCACTGCATAGACACAGAGGAGGCAGCAATGGTCAGAAAAGGCCAGCTGGCCAGCCAAGAGATGGGACAGTGAAGTGTGGTGCAGCAAGAAGATAAGTGAGTCTAGGAAAGCCTAGGCTGGCATAACCTCCTCAATTTTGGAAGTTACACATCTCTAAGGTTCTGAGTTGACATAATGCCTTGAAAGGGCAGCAAAGACCACTTAGTCACCCAATGCCAGGGTTGATTGTGCCAAGGCATTTGGTAATTTGGGTTGACATTGCCATCTGCCATCCCCTGACCTCCTCCTTACCCTCTTCCTTCTCTTTTGCTTCAGGGGCTTGTCCATCAGGGAAGTGCTGCTGCCTCCTTCTCATCTTCAGGCTGAAATAGAGCCCTCCTGAGGCTTACTCCCATTGCCTCCCTGTTTTCTTCTACCTCCCTCCCCAGAATATCTTAAGTATTTGTATTACTGCTGTGAAAATGACTCACTGTTAGTTAAGTTAAACAAGTGATCTATATCAGTGGTTCTTAACCTTTGTTACTCGGATGCTTTTGAACTGCAACTCCCAGAAACCCCAGTCAGGACAGCTGGTGGTGAAGGCTTCTGGGAGTTGCAGTCCAAAACTCCTGAGTAACCCAAGGTTAAGAACCAGTGATCTATATCATGGTAATGGCTGAAACTGTGGCTGATCTATAGAAACAATGAGGAGATATAATGGACTGGAAGTTAAATGTGACTCTTTGTTTACACAAATGTGATGTAACTATGCATAATGTTATTTGTCATATTTCATGTTTACCACGTGAATTAAATATGCAACATAATTGTGCGGGATTATGCTTTCTATTGGATTTCAGATGAATACAAAGTCACAGGCACACACAGTAAGTAAGACTGACAGACAGATGGAAGATTGTTGTTGCTGTTTTTTAGTGAAACACACAGAAAAAAAATTGTAGGATCTAACATCACACACAGAGAAAAAAAGATCTAACATCAAACAGGGCTAATGAAACAGTGGATGAAATAAAAGTCTCCCTGATAAAACACACAGAGACTCTCACATCAGGAATAGTTTCCCACTGAAAGACAGGCAAACAGAGATTTATGCTAAACGGCTCTAATTAACAAATACTTCCAAATACTTGGAAGTTCAGAGACAGAGACTCACATCAATCAAAAATTACCTCAGACTATTCACCACTCACTCCACAATCTGCTAAGCATTGCCCTAAGAACTAAATTTAACAGCTAAATGAATGCCTATGTGCACAATATAATTGATTGTATAACTTTTGTGACCTCATTGTGGTGAAATCTACCAAACATTTCATTGAATGCAATCTTATACGTACACATTTAGGTGTAAGTCATAGAACTCAAATGTGTCCAATGGGACGTATTTCTGAACAGAGATGAAGAGACCTGGAACCAATGGCAACAGATGAAAATAAATATAAACTGAAGATAAACAGAGACAGAAACAGAAAAAGCAAAAAAGTAGCATCATTCTGAGTGCCCATTTTGGCATAAAAATATAATAAAGGTTTAAGAAATAAGAAATTGGTTTTCAACGAGAATAAAAATAGGTCTAGATACAACTTTAAAAATAAATTATGTGTAATTTTACTGTTGTGTCTGTATCCACGAATGTGTGACGGGCCTTCCTTTTAAAAAAGGCAGAGGGCTTAGGTGAAAGCTATTTACTGAATGAAATAGAGTGATTTCAAATAAATTAAATAAATGCTTTTGTTCCCCCCCCCCCATGCCATTATTATTTTTTAGTCTGTTGTTTCAGACGGGCACATTTTAGGAACTCACCAACTTTATAAAATGTACCACTACTAATCTGTTATTTGTCTTCCTTGCTACTGCTTAAGAGAGGGGGGAAGGGGAGTGAAAGCAAACAAACCGGAATTAAGGTTATTCCTTAAATCCTTTAGAAAGGAAGACAAGGACTAAATTATTGCAGAGAACTACATTGAAGAAAACCCCAGGATAAGATAGCTCATTGTTCCTTGTTTGCTAAGGCTCACAGCAGCACTGCATTTACATATTTGCAAAAGGATTATATGAAATCTTCTAGATACAGATCTGAAGAACGGCTAGCTTTTATATTTTCAAAGAAAAGGTGACCATTGTATGTCTCTGTCTGTGTCTCTGTGTTATTTTGTGCTTCCCTGCACCTGAATTCTTAAGCACTTGCAAAAAGTAATCTAATTAGCCTGCAGAGAACTTCCTAAATCACCATCTACAGACTGTCACATATTTCAGTTGGGTCTTCTATCATTCCTGCACCTCCAATGTCTTTTTTTCCTCTCCCTGCTGTCAACTCTTTTAACCTAAACCGTGTAGAAGAGATCTGTGAAACTCAGTAGCTGATCTATTGTTTTTGGGGTGGCTCTGCACACTGTAATATGAATGAAAGATTTTTCAAGAGGTGTGCCACTACAGTCAACTTAAAATTGGATTCTTGTGTTTTCAAAGCCTTTAACAAAGGCTAATTTCTATGAATAATTCCCATGCATAATCTAGAACGTGACAAGGAATTTTCTATAAGGCTTCTAAGCTTTGCAGCTCAGGTTGGTACAGTTCCTGAATGAGTTCTATGAAAGTTTCCCAATGAAAGGCGTATTTATACTTCTATCCCATTTTTTTCTCCAGAGAGCTCATTTATTTATTTATTTATTTATTTATTTATTTATTTATTTATTTATTTATTTATTTATTTATTTATTTATTTATTATCCCGCCTATCTGGTTGGTTAAGACCACTCAAGATGACACATGAATCTTTTGTGTTCCTATTGTATGCTGTCACCAGGTATGGTCTTCAGAGTACAAGTGTGCACCCACACGTGTTCAGGGACACATCCATAAGGGATCTTTGAACTATGTGTCTTGACATTGATTGGGCTAAGTAGATCACACTCACTCAGAGCTATTCAGAAGGGGAATATTGAAAACAAAAATTTAAAATGTAGCACAGATTCACAATGAAGTATATAACTAGTATGGGAAATACAAGCTCAAAGAAGCAAACTTGCTTGGCTGAGATGTTTTAAAGGAAGGATCTTTCCCTAAATCACACAGACACACAGAGGAAGGGGGGGTACGTTGGGGAGCCACCAATCTGTGGGGGAAATAGTCTAAGAAAATAAACTAGTCTTTAGTCTCATTAGACTATCTTAAACTAGGGAGCACTGAGACTCCAGCTAAGCCGGAGGGTTCAGGTGGCAACACAGCAAGAACCCAACCTGAACTGAACCTGAAGAACTAATATGGCTGCTCTATATCTTTTATATGACTTCTTTTCTGGCTGGCTGGTGATCAAGTGTCCTGCCTTGCCTTGACCATTGTCTTCCCACCTGGCTAATCCGGACACAATGGAGCTAGAATGTGCCATTTGCTAAACAAGGAAGTAGAAAATAGACAGATCTATTCGACATACTCGCTTTCCCAGATGTCCATACAATCCAGAGCCTGGGGCAGAGGGTGAGGTATATCTGGCTGGACATTTCAGTTAGATATTTTTTTTCAAGCTGTCCCTTCTTCTTCCTCACTGCATGGTCTAAGAGGGTGGGGTTTTCAAATTTAAATAAGGGTAACCAGAAGCATTCTCAACTTCTCTGACTCCATTCCTGACCCTAAAGTGGTAAATGGGAAAGCCAATTAAGAATGCATACACCTCGGGTGAAGGAAAGTTTTAAGGGTTGGATCATACTTCTGCACTATTAGAGAGCAGGCCGGGCAGGTGGGGCTCATCAGCCATGTAAGGCAGCCCATCTAGGAGAAGGAAAACTCTGATTTCAAACCTCCACTGCCTTGTGGCTATATTCACTCATGGAAAAGGCTTCAGGAGTTAACCTTGAGACAAAATCTGGAGCTAGAGTCCCGGAGGCAGTTCGTGTCATTCTGTCAACTCCTGCGACTTTGCTGGAACCAGTTGTATTGGGTCTTGCCTTTCCATTGGACTGTTTCAAAGATGTGGAGAGGGGGGATTTGCTGCTTGGGTAACAACCTATCCTCCATGTTATTTTACCCAGACTTCGTGCTCTGGAGCCTGCCTCAAACTGGACAGTCCCCAGCCAGTAAGGTGCTACCTCGCCACTGTCTGTTAACCTCATGGGGTGCATGGGGTTTAGGGTGAAAGGCGCCAAGAAGATCGATAAGTCTGCACCATGCAACAATCGTAAGAAAACTTCTACCCTAAAGTTGGGCACCTGGAATGTTTGGACAATGACCCCTGGCTTTTCTGATGATGGCTTTTCTGACGACCTGCAGGAATTAGATGACATGAGCAAGACAGACGTCATTGACATGGAGCTGAGTAGAATGCAGATGGACATTGTTGCCCTACAAGAGACGAGATTGCCAGACTCGGCATATGTCAAAGAAAAGAACTTCTCATTCTTCTGGCAGGGAAAACCATTGAATGAGGCCAGGGAACATGGTGTTGGCTTTGCAGTCAGAAATACTCTGCTGAGTTCCATTGCTCCACCCACTGTGGGGAGTGAAAGAGTCCTGCTTCTGCAGCTCCACTCATCATCATTAGTGCATATGCACCAACACTGTCGTCCACAACAGAAGTGAAAGACAAATTCTACAATGATTAGGCAGCTACTATCAAAAAAGTCCCTGAGAGAGAGCCACTATTCATTATCGGAGACTTTAACGCTAGAGTTGGTGCTGATCACAATTCTTGGCCGACTTGTCTAGGCCGTTTTGGCATTGGAAAGATGAATTAAAATGGCCAACGCTTGCTGGAGTTTTGCTGTTATTATGAACATTGTGTCAGCAACAAGTTCTTTAATACGAAGCTTCAACACAGAGTTTCCTGGAGACATCCAAGATCCAAGCATTGGCATCAGCTCGACTTGATCCTCACTAGATGCTCTAGCCTTCCTAGTATTACGATCACACACAGTTACCAGAGTGCTGATTGCGATACTGATCAATCCCTGGTGGGTAGTAGAGTAAAACTGCAAACAAAGAGATTGTATCAAGCGAAAAGGAAGGAAGACCACATATTGACATCAAAGAAAAGTGGAGGAATTTGCCCAAGCACTTGAGGAAACCCTTCCAGGCCCGGCTGATGCAAATGCACCTGAACGATGGGAACATTTCAAGAATGCTGTTTATAACACTGCCTTGTCCACATTTGGCAAGAAGACCAAAAAGATGGCAGATTGGTTCAAATCCCATTCAGAGGAGTTTATGCCAGCCATTGAGGATGAGAGCTCTAGCAGTATACAAAGCCTGTCCTAGCGAGTACAACTTACAAGTTCTTCGATCTGCTTGTAGCCAAATCCAACAGGCTGCCAGGAGATGTTCCAACGATTATTGGCTTCAGCTCTGCTCTCTGATACAGATAGCAGCGGACACAGGTAACATCAAAGGAATGTATGACGGTATCAAGCAGGCCTTAGGTCCAATACAGAAGAAATCTGCTCCCTTGAAGTCTGCTACGGGCGTGATCATCCAGGACTGAGCACAGTAGATGGACCACTGGGTGCAGCACTACTCTGAGCTATATTCCAGAGAGAATGTAGTAACCGAAGAAGCATTAAATAACATTGAGTGCCTACCTGTCTTGGAAGAGCTGGACAGCGAACCAACCCTAGCAGAAATAAAGCAGCCTTGGATTCCCTCACCTCCGGCAAGGCACTTGGAAAGGATAACATCCCTGTTAAGTGCTGAAGTGCTGTAAAGAGATCATCACCACCGAACTGTATGAAGTCTTTCGTCTTTGCTCGAGCGAAGGTGAAGTACCACAGGACATGAAGGATGCAAACATCGTCACAATGTATAACAACAAAGGAGACAGGGGTGACTGCAATAACTACCGTGGCATCTCTCCTCTCAGCGTTGTAGGGAAGCTGCTTGCCCATGTTGTGCTGAAGAGGCTCCAGGTGCTTGCAGACAGAGTCTATACAGAATCACATTGTGGATTTTGAGCTAATAGATCCACCACTCACATGGTATTCTCCCTCAGACAGTTGCAGGAGAAATGCAGGGAACAACAACAGCCACTCTTTGTGGCCTTCATAGATCTCACAAAGGCCTTTGATATGGTTAGCAGGGATGGCCTTTTTAAAATACTTCCTAAGATTGGATGTCCACCTCGACTCCTTAACATCATCAGGTCCTTCCATGAGGGAATGAAAGGCACTGTAGTTTATGATGGCTCAACATCAGATCCCTTTGACATCTGAAGCAGAGTGAAACAGGGCTGTGTTCTCGCACTGACCCTGTTTGGGATCCTTTTTGCTGTCATGCTGAAGCATGCCTTTGGATCTGCAACAGAAGGTGTCTATCTCCAGACTAGATCAGATGGAAAGCTCTTTAATCTCTCTAGATTGAGAGCAAAGACCAAACTCCACCTGAAATGCATGCGGGACTTCCTCTTCACCGATGATGCAACTGTTGTTGCCCACTCTGCTGAAGACCTCCCACAACTCATGAATCATTTTAGCAAGGCCTGCCAAGACTTTGGACTAACAATCAGCCTGAAGAAAACACAAGTCATGGGCCAGGGCGTGGACTCACCTCCCTCTATTACAATCTCCACGCAAGAATTGGAGGTTGTTCACAACTTTGTGTACCTTGGCTCAACGATCTCTGACACTCTGTCCCTAGATGTTGAGCTGGATAAACGCATTGGCAAAGCAGCTACCATGTTCTCAAGACTCAGAAAGACAGTATGGCTGAATAAGAAGCTGATGGCATATACCAAGATCCAGGTCCATAGAGCCTGTGTCCTGAGCACACTACTGTACTGCAGTAAGTTCTGGAGTCTTTGTACATGGCAGGAGAGGAAGCTGAACACGTTCCATATGCGTTGTCTCTGACGCATTTTTGGTATCACCTGGTAGTACAAAGTTCCCAATAGAGTAGTCTAGAATGAGCTGGAATTTTTAGCATGTCTACATTACTGAAACAGCGATGTCTACATTGGCTTGGGCAAGTTGTGAGACTGGCTGATGGTTGGATTCCAAAAGATCTCCTATATGGAGAATTAGTGCAGGGACATCGCCCCAGAGGGAGACCAATGTGACAAACCCAGACCTACTGGGATCTGCCACACTTAACTAAGCTGCCACCAACCATTCCCTATAAGAAGTCACACAGACCAGGGATGGATTTTTAAACAAATAAAAGAACAAGGTTTATTTAAATACAACACACAGGGAAAATAAAATAATCAGGTGAATAAGATAAAGTAACGTGGCTTATTCTCATTCATACATGCATACAGTTTGGTTCACACAGAACACTTAACTTGAAGCACAGACCCTGAACCTATCAGTTCTGGCTAACCAACAGACACCTGAACCTATCAGGTTGGTACTCTGACACACAGTAGTACCCTGTCTGACACACAGACTCCCACACCAGCTTCTTCTTCCCAGCTGCTGCTTCGTCACATCCCAGCGTCTCCCTTCACCACACAGGCTTCACATATATATACAGTACAGCCCCTCCTCCTGATGTCCCGCCTTCCACTCCCCATAGGATGGAACTTTCCCTCCAAACCCATGACAGACAGGTAACATCAGTGCTGTATGTAACACCTCCCCTCTTTATAAGTTGTTTTGTAGGGGGAAAGCTAAGGTGCTTTTCACCAAAAAACAACCTGGATAAAACACACAACAACAGTTATACATACAATATCATACTTACTTACACTTACATTCTAAGTTAACCATATCAATTAGGCATTTAAACATTTACCATATACATTACATCAATTTACCTTTATTCATACAAACCAAATTCAAAAAAACCAGGTACATTTAACTTTTTGTCATCAATATATATACATAGTCCATGTTTCTTTCGCCGTCTTCATTCTTCAGGTCTTCTTGACAAGGCGTCAGCAACACAGTTCACTGACCCTCTGACCACCTTCACTTCAAAGTCATAGTCCTGTAGGTTTAAAGCCCACCTCATAAGTTTGCTATTGTGGGTTTTCATTGTCTTTAACCATTGCAGTGGTGAATGGTCAGTGCACAGAACAAAATGTCTTCCCCAGATGTAAGGCTTGGCCTTCTGGATCGCGTAGACTATGGCCAAACACTCCTTCTCCACGGTTGCCAAATGTCTCTCACCTTTTTGAAGTTTCCTACTCAGGTAGGACACTGGATGCTGGTCACCATTCTCATCCTTCTGGCACAGAACTGCTCCTACCCCGCTGTTAGACGCATCGGTGTAGATGATGAACTCCCAGTCGAAGTCTGGAGCCCGCAGGACTGGATAGTTGATGAGCGCCTGCTTCAACCTCTGGAACGCCTCCTCACAGTCGCTGGTCCACGGGATGCAGTCATCAGTCTTCTTCCTCGTCAGATCGGTCAGCGGAGCCGCAATCTCGCTAAACCTCGGGATGAACTTTCTGTAGTAGCCCACCAACCCAAGAAATGATTTGACTTTTTTCTTGGTGTTGGGTCTAGGCCAATCACAAACAGCTTTTATTTTGGCCTCTAGGGGTTTTATCACTCCTCCCCCTACCATGTGACCCAAGTATTTTCTTTCTGGGCTACCCAGCTGCAGTTTGTTTTCTTTGCAGGGCCTGGGCCAAAGCACTCCCTCCCCTGGGTCAAAGTGCCTCTCCCTGGCTTGCTGGTCATCCCAAGCTTTCTTTCTGACCTTTTGAGCTTGCAAGGTCTCTGCTGCTACCTCTAGGTTTCTCTTTAGGTCCTTCCTCAAAGAGTCTATATATGTCACCACGTCTTGTGGGTCATCCTGGGTGATCTGCTCCCAATCTTGCTTGATCAAATCAAGGGGCCCTTTCACCCTTCTCCCAAATAAAAGTTCAAATGGACTGAACCCGGTACTGGCTTGTGGCACTGATCGATAAGCAAACAAAAGGGATTGCAGCTTCTGGTCCCAGTTGTTTGGATTCTCTGCCAAGTAAGCCCTAATCATGCGCATTAGAGTCCCATTGAACTTCTCAGTTAACCCATTACTTTCAGGATGATAAGCAGTGGTTTCCTTGTGCTTAATTCCACAGATTTGCCATAAGCGTTTCATGAGCTTTGATGTGAACGATGCTCCCAAATCTGTGATTATTTCTGAGGCAAATCCCATCCTGGACATATACCCCACCAAGGCATCTGCCACTGTGTTAGTTTCAATGTTAGTCAAGGGTATGGCTTCAGGGTACCTTGTGGCATGGTCCACAATGGTGAGAATGAACCTGTTCCCCCTCTTTGTGGCCTTGGGCAAAGGTCCCACAATATCCACCCCTATGCATTTGAACGGAGTGTCAATCACAGGCAAAGGGCACAACTTTGCTTTGGTCCTGTCGCGGCTATTCCCCTGCCTTTGACACACATCACATTGTTTACAGAACTCCCTGATCTGCTTCCCTATGTCAGGCCAGTAAAAATTCTGTGTGATTCTCTGCTGTGTTTTGTTCACCCCTAAGTGTGCAGCAAACATGTCAGAGTGCCCCCTTTGTAAGATCATGGGGCGATACTTTTCAGGTACCACCAGCTGACTTCTGATCCCATCTCCCCCTTTTGAGATATTCCTCAGGGTCTCTCTATATAAAACCCCCTTTTTCTCCAGAAATCTCACTGGGGTTTCAGGTGTTAGCTGGGCGTCAGTCACCTGTTCAAAACACTTCTGGAGAGTGGCGTCTGCCTTTTGCTCTTGTCCAAATCTGCTGTCTGTGGTCAAGGTTTCCACCACAGCTTCTGAACTCCCCCCACCTGCTTCCGTCTATGGCTCATCATTACCCCCCTGAACTGTCCCCGTGGTGGCTTGTGAGCGTGTAATCACTAGCACCCGTTTCACATGTTCAGCCAGGTCATTTCCCACGAGCACGGCTGCTGGCAGAGTCGATGAAATCGCTAGCCGCCAAACTCCCCTCCAGCCTTGAAAGTTCACAGGTACCTCCGCAACTGGCAGAGAGATCACCTGCCCCTCAATCCCTGCCACCTTCATGCTCTCATTTGGGATTACATACTCCCTAGGAATAATATCTGGATGGCCCAGGGTCACCTGAGAACAAGTGTCCCGCAGCCCCCGATACTGACGGTCAAGTATTCCTACGTCCACCCCTGCTGTCTCAAACAACTGAGAATCTGTTCTCACCAGCAGGCAGCGCCTGACTTCTACAAGAGGACCATTTTCCTCAGCCTGATCAGCAGAGGTAGCTGTTCCAGACTGAGTAGCCATGGCAACAGGCTCCCTCAGTGACAATGAGCCTTGCTCTTTCTGGACACAGAACACAGCTTTTGGCTTGGTCCCACTCGAATCCTGAGGCACAATTCCTTTTAGCTGCTTTAATTTTTCACACTCTGAGATTAGATGGCCCTTTCCCTGACAGAAATAACATTTTCTGGTGTATTTTGAGTCTTTCTCCTCTTGTTTTGGTTTTCCCTCCAAAATCTGAGGTCTTGGTTTCATGTCTGAGGGCTTCCCTTCACCATGGGCCCCTCCCCCTTGCTGCAATTTCTTCCCTTTTATTCTCAAATCCAGCTCCTTTCGCTTAGCCTCAAACTCAGCCCTGATCTGTAAAATTTCTTCCTCAGCCCTAGCTTTTATCTCTTTTACTTTTTCTTCAGTCTTATCTCTGATTTCTTTTAATTTAATGTCTTTTTGCTGAGTATATTTTTCAAGATCTTGCTCACTTTGTCTGACCTGAGCCTCATACTTTTCCTTCTTTGACATTTCTTCCACTGATAAATTGTTAATAAACTTATTTAGGAACTTCAATTCCAATTGTACCAGTCTAATTTGGTGTTTCAGTTCCATCTCTTTTATCCTCATGGCCATTCCCCTTTTCTTGGCATCTGCCTCTGCCTGACAGATTTCAGCTCTTTCTTTTCTTCTGATTTCCATTTCCCTCACCCTCAGTTCATGCTGTTGGGCTAGGAGTATTTTTCTGAGTTCTGGGTTTTGTTCTCCCGTGCTGTCACCTTGCACTGAGCCAAATTCATCCTCAGAACCTTGGTCAACCTGGGGGTCTTTCACTTCACCCATTTCTGCCATCTGGCTTCGAGTCAAGGGCATAATCCCCCCTCAGAACAGGCTGCTTTAAAAAGTCAGGCCTCAAAATAAAGCGACCACTTTTTTTTCTCTCTCTCTCTTTTGCCTCAGAACCAGCTTTCTATAGATTACTGCTGTTCTTCAGCACTACTGTAACTTGCAACAGTTGCGAGCCAGAGTCTACCCCCCTCTGCTGGGCCTCTCAGCTGGCAAGCTAGCTCACTTCTATTTCACAGTTTTGCCTCAGCTTTTTTCCCGCCAAAACAGGCTGCCTCAGAGCACTCTAATCTAGTCTCCCCAGTTGGCACGTGTGACAAACCCAGACCTACTGGGATAAGTCACACAGTTACACTAAGCTGCCACCAACCCATTCCCTGTAAGAAGTCACACAGACCAGGGATGGATTTTTAAACAATAACAAGAATAAGGTTTATTTTAAATACACACAGGGAAAAATAAACAATCAGGTGAATAACATAAAGTAACGTGGCTTATTCTCACTCATACAAGCATACAGTTTGGTTCACCCAGAACCCTTAACTTGAAGCACAGACCCTGAACCTATCAGTTCTGGCTAACCAACAGACACCTGAACCTATCAGGTTGGTACTCTGACACACAGAAGTACCCTGTCTGACACACAGACTCCCACAACAGCTTCTTCTTCCCAGCTGCTGCTTCGTCACACCCCAGTGTCACTCAGTGTGTTCTCTCTCACCCCACAGGCATCACATATTTATACAGTACAGCCCCTCCTCCTGATGTCCCGCCTTCCACTCCCCATAGGATGGAACTTTCCCTCCAAACCCATGACAGACAGGTAACATCAGTGCTGTATGTAACACCTCCCCTCTTTATAAGTTGTTTTGTAGGGGGAAAGCTAACGTGCTTTTCACCAAAAAACAACCTGAATAAAACATACAACAACAGTTATACATACCATATTATACTTCCTCATACTTACATTCTAAGTTAAACATTTCAATTAGGCATTTAAACATTTAACATATACATTACATCAATTTACCTTTATTCATACAAACCAAATTCAAAACCAGGTACATTTAACTTTTTGTCATCATTATATACACATAGTCCATGTTCTTTCGCCGTCTTCATTCTTCAGGTCTTCTTGATAAGGCGTCAGCAACACAGTTCACTGACCCTCTGACCACCTTCACTTCAAAGTCATAGTCCTGTAGGTTTAAAGCCCACCTCATAAGTTTGCTATTGTGGGTTTTCATTGTCTTTAACCATTGCAATGGTGAATGGTCAGTACACAGAATAAAATGTCTCCCCCAGATGTAAGGCTTGGCCTTCTGGATCGCGTAGACTATGGCCAAACACTCCTTCTCCACGGTTGCCAAATGTCTCTCACCTTTTTGAAGTTTCCTACTCAGGTAGGACACTGGATGTTGGTCACCATTCTCATCCTCCTGGCACAGAACTGCTCCTACCCCGCTGTTAGACGCATCGGTGTAGATGATGAACTCCCGGTCGAAGTCTGGAGCACGCAGGACAGGATAGTTGATTAACGCCTCCTTCAACCTCTGGAACGCCGCCTCACAGTCGCTGGTCCACGGGATGCGGTCATCAGCCTTCTTCCTCGTCAGATCGGTCAGCGGAGCCGCAATCTCGCTAAACCTCGGGATGAACTTTCTGTAGTAGCCCACCAACCCAAGAAATGATTTGACTTTTTTCTTGGTGTTGGGTCTGGGCCAATCACGAACTGCTTCTATTTTGGCCTCCAGGGGTTTTATCATTCCTCCCCCTACCATGTGACCCAAGTATTTTATTTCTGGGCTACCCAGCTGACACTTGCTGGCCTTTACTGTTAGCCCTGCTGCACTTAACCTCTGCAGCACTAACTCCAGGTGTATCAGGTGATCTTCCCAGGTATTACTGAAGATCCCTATGTCGTCAATGTAGGCCACTGTAAAGTCACTGAGCCCTGCCAAGGTCTGGTCCATCAGCCTTTGGAATGTGGCTGGTGCATTTCTGAGACCAAAGCTCAGGACTCGAAACTCATAGAGACCAAAAGGGCTGCAAAAGGCAGTCTTTTCTTGATCCCTGGGATCAATTCTTAATTGCCAATATCCCTTTACCAGGTCCAATGATGAGATGAACCGACAACCCCCTATGGTTTCAATCAGGTTGTCTAGCCTGGGCATTGGGTAGGCATCAGGAGTGGTTACACGGTTTAATTTTCTGTAATCAACACAAAACCTAATGCTCCCATCAGGCTTGTCCACAAGGACTATCGGAGAGGACCAAGGACTAGAAGAGGGGACGATTATGTTCTCCCTCAGCATTTCGTCCAGCTCCTTCCGTACCTTGTCCCTATAGGGTCCCGTTACTCGGTATGGGGATACTGCCTGCGGGGGTGCATCCCCTGTGTGGATCCGATGCATCACTCCCTTCACTATCCCCGGCTTGTTGGAAAACACCTGTTGATATTTACTAAGCAGCATTTTTAGTTCTTGCTGCTGGTCTTGGGTGAGTGCAGGACTGATCTTTACCTCCTCTGGGTTGTATTTTACTTCCCCTCTACCCTCCCAGAAGGGTAATTCAGCTTCCTCACTCTCAGCTGCTTTTATCGCGAATAAAACCCTCTGTTCCCCTCTGTAGTAGGGTTTTAGGGCATTCACATGAACCACCCTCCTTACTTGGTTCTCCTCCTGCTCTATTAGGTAGTTCAGGTCTGACATCTTGGAAATGACCCTATATGGTCCTGCCCATTTGAGCTGCAGTTTGTTCTCTCTGCAGGGCCTAAGCCAAAGCACTTCCTCCCCTGGGTCAAAGTGCCTCTCTCTAGCTTTGTGGTCATACCATGTTTTCTGTCTGACCTTCTGAGCTTGCAGGTTTTCTGCTGCCAGCTCTAGATTTCTCTTTAGGTCATTCATCAAGGTGTCTATGTATGTCACAACGTCTTGTGGGTCATCCTGGGTGATCTGCTCCCAATTTTGTTTGATCAAATCAAGGGGCCCTTTCACCCCTAAGTGTGCAGCAGACATGTCAGAGTGACCCTTTTGTAAGATCATGGGGCGATACTTTTCAGGTACCACCAGCTGACTTCTGATCCCATCTCCCCCTTTTGAGATATTCCTCAGGGTTTCTCTATATAAAATCCCCTTTTTCTCCAGAAATCTCACTGGGGTTTCAGGTGTTAGCTGGGCGTCAGTCACCTGTTCAAAACACTTTTGGAGAGTGGCGTCTGCCTTTTGCTCCTGTCCAAATCTGCTGTCTGTGGTTAAGGTTTCCACCACAGCTTCTGAACTCCCCTCTGCTTCCGTCTCTGGCTCATCATTACCCCCCTGAACTGTCCCTGTGGTGGCTTGTGAGCGTGTAATCACTAGCACCCGTTTCACATGTTCAGCCAGGTCATTTCCCACGAGCACGGCTGCTGGCAGAGTCGATGAAATCGCTAGCCGCCAAGCTCCCCTCCAGCCTTGAAAGTTGACAGGTACCTCTGCTACTGGCAGAGAGATTACCTGCCCCTCAATCCCTGCTACCTTCATGCTTTCATTTGGGATTATAAACTCCCTAGGGATGATATCTGGATGGCACAGGGTTACCTGGGAACAAGTGTCCCGCAGCCCCCTATACTGACGGTCAAGTATTCCTACGTCCACCCCTGCTGTCTCAAACAACTGAGAATCTGTTTTTACCAGCAAGCAGCGCTTTACCTCCACAAGAGGACCATTTTCCTCAGCCTGATCAGCATAGGTAGCTGTTCCAGACTGAGTAGCCATGGCAACAGGCTCCCTCAGTGACACTGAGCCTTGCTCTTTCTGGACACAGAACACAGCTTTTGGCTCGGTCCCACTAGACTCCTGAGGCACCATTCCTTTTAGCTGCTTTAATTTCTGACACTCTGAGATTAGATGACCCTTTCCCTGACAGAAATAGCATTTTCTGGTGTATTTTGATTCTCTCTCATCTTGTTTTGGTTTTCCCTCCAAAATCTGAGGTCTTAGTTTCATGTCTGAGGGCTTCCCTTCACCATGGGCCCCTCCCCCTTGCTGGCTTTTCCCTGGTCCCTGAGAGTACTTGCTGTAGGTTTCTTTGGGTTTACCTACAGATTTCCCCTCACCCAAGGGCTTTCTTATTTGGGAAATAAAATCTGCGATCTCTGCGGCTGCTGCCACAGATTTCGGTTTCCTTTCCCTCACCTGGAATTTCAATTCCCCATGCAGGACTGAATAGAACTGTTCCAGTGCTATCAAATCTTTAAGCTGCTCATAGGTCTCTGTCCCCTCCTGAGATAGCCATTTCCCAAGCAGCCTCACCAATTGGGCCCCCACTTGGGTAAAAGTCTGTTCTGGTTTCTTGGTGAGGGACCTGAATCTTTGTCTCAGCTGCTCCGCATTTATCCCATGTCTGGCAAACACCAGTTTTTTAAACTCTGCAAAATCTTTCATCAGTTCCTCAGGCATCTCGGCATAGACCTCAGCCAGGCTACCACTGATTAAAGATCGCATGATGGTCATCTTCTCAGTTTCCCTCACTGAGAAGTCCACAAACGCTCTTTCCACTAAGGAAAAGAACACCTCAGGACAATCTCCCTTGTGGTACACAGGGAATTTCTTCAGGTCAGCCTTAGACAGTTGGCCTCCCTCAGAATCCCTATTGTTATTATTGTTCTGGTTCATCAGTTCCAGTTTTCTTAATTCAAACGCCATTCTTTCTCTCTCCAATCTTTCCTCCCTCTCCATTCTCTCTCTCTCTAATTCAAATTGCCGCTGTTTCTCTCTTTCCCTTTCCTCCATTTTTTCTCTCTCTAACCTTTCCTCCACTTCAAATTGCCTCATCCTCAGTTCATGCTGTTGGGCTATGAGCAATTTTCTAAGTTCTGGGTTCTGCTCTCCTGTGCTGTCACCCTGCACTGAGCCAAATTCATCCTCAGAACCTTGGTCAATCTGGGGGTCTTTCACTTCACTCATTTCGGCCATCTGGCTTCGAGTCAAGGGCATAATCCCCCCTCAGAACAGGCTGCTTTAAAAAGTCAAGCCTCAAAATAAAACGACCACTTTTTTCCTTCTTGCCTCAGAACCAGCTCTCCCTAGAGATTGCTGCTGTTCTTCAGCACTAACTTGCAACAGGATCGAGTCAGAGCCTACCCCCCTCTGCTGGGCCTCTCAGCTGGCAAGCTAGATCGCTGTTACTACGCAGTTTTGCCTCAGCTTTTTCCCGCCAAAACCAGGCTGCCTCAGAGCACCTTAATCTAAGTCTCCCCAGTTGGCACGTTCTTCTACTAGCGCACCTCCCCGTGAGGTACACCTAGAAGATTACCTACGCGCCTCAGACTGTCCCTGACTAGACCCCCCTTGCTCTGGGCACACTCGCCAAGGCTTTGCTGGACCACTGGACAACTGGACCAGTCGTATCCCACACGCTGGACACCAATCAATGTGACAAACCCAGACCTACTGGGATAAGTCACACAGTTACACTAAGCTGCCACCAACCCATTCCCTGTAAGAAGTCACACAGACCAGGGATGGATTTTTAAACAATAACAAGAATAAGGTTTATTTTAAATACACACAGGGAAAAATAAACAATCAGGTGAATAACATAAAGTAACGTGGCTTATTCTCACTCATACAAGCATACAGTTTGGTTCACCCAGAACCCTTAACTTGAAGCACAGACCCTGAACCTATCAGTTCTGGCTAACCAACAGACACCTGAACCTATCAGGTTGGTACTCTGACACACAGAAGTACCCTGTCTGACACACAGACTCCCACAACAGCTTCTTCTTCCCAGCTGCTGCTTCGTCACACCCCAGTGTCACTCAGTGTGTTCTCTCTCACCCCACAGGCATCACATATTTATACAGTACAGCCCCTCCTCCTGATGTCCCGCCTTCCACTCCCCATAGGATGGAACTTTCCCTCCAAACCCATGACAGACAGGTAACATCAGTGCTGTATGTAACAGCACGTTCTTCCACTAGCGCACCTCCCCGTGAGGTACACCTAGAAGATTACCTACGCGCCTCAGATTGTCCCTGACTAGACCCCCCTTGCTCTGGGCACACTTGCCAAGGCTTTGCTGGACCGCTGGACAACTGGACCAGTCGTATCCCACACGCTGGACACCAATCAATGTGACAAACCCAGACCTACTGGGATCTGCCACACTTAACTAAGCTGCCACCAACCATTCCCTATAAGAAGTCACACCGACCAGGGATGGATTTTTAAACAAATAAAAGAACAAGGTTTATTTAAATACAACACACAGGGAAAATAAAATAATCAGGTGAATAAGATAAAGTAACGTGGCTTATTCTCATTCATACATGCATACAGTTTGGTTCACACAGAACACTTAACTTGAAGCACAGACCCTGAACCTATCAGTTCTGGCTAACCAACAGACACCTGAACCTATCAGGTTGGTACTCTGACACACAGTAGTACCCTGTCTGACACACAGACTCCCACACCAGCTTCTTCTTCCCAGCTGCTGCTTCTTCACATCCCAGCGTCTCCCTTCACCACACAGGCTTCACATATATATACAGTACAGCCCCTCCTCCTGATGTCCCGCCTTCCACTCCCCATAGGATGGAACTTTCCCTCCAAACCCATGACAGACAGGTAACATCAGTGCTGTATGTAACAACCACAGCTGTGATACAAGGTTATCTGCAAGCGGGATCTGAAGGCCTTAGGAATGGGCCTCAACAGATGGGAAACCCTGACATCAGGCGGTACATCACGGCCTTTCCCAATTTGAAGAGACCCTTGTACAGTAGGCCGAGGCAAAGAGGCAGTCCTGGAAGCTGCAAAATCAGGGAACTGGACAGGGGACAGATAGTATTTGTCCTCATTGTGGAAGGGATTGTCATTCTCAATTTGGCCTTCTCAGCCACACTAGATGGTGTTACAAGTCCTCCATACAGAGCACGTTACCATAGTCCCTCGAGACTGAAGGATGCCAAACAATGTAATTTATTTATTTTATTTATTTATTTATTTATTGCATTTATATGCCGCCCATCTAGACATAGTCTACTAATTGATATGGCAGCTACATTGCTGCCGTTTCCTCTTGGGGACTTGGCTCGCCTTTAGACCCTTGAAGCTATTTCTTCTCTACCACTGTTCTTAGCTTAAACTTGTCAAGTTTTCCAGTTAACATTGTGTGTGTTGTTCACATACATGTTTCAGTAAGAGTGGGACCCTGCAGGCGTGTTGCGCAAACTTGGCCAGTTTCATGGCAATGCTCACAACATCCCTGCAAGGTAAGTCAGACTTTGACAAAGACTGGTTCAGGGCCAGCAAGTGGGCTTGGAAGCTGACTGGGGTCCTTGAACTGAGATCCATCAAGTCCCAAACTGATCCTGTAAGCCCCTTATGAGTATAGAGAACAGCTCTACTCATCTCTGTTGCACAAGCTTGAATACAACAGGTTCCAAGAATACTAAAGGACAAACAATGCAGCTTGATTAGGCTATGCAACATACATTAATTTCTTCCAATATGTCTAAGGCTAAGAAAGTGATACGACAAAAAGCATATTTCTTTTACTACCAAGCTGCTATCTCTTTGCTGTCAGGGGTGGGGGCAAAAGTAGGTGAGGGAGAGGGAAGAATCCATAAGTTTCCCCCTTCTTCAGACTGGGAAATATTCACTGGGAGCTCTTCTATAAATAAAACATGGCAGCTTTTAGTGTAATTCTCAGTGTGAGAACATGCTCCTTTTAGAGCCAACAATAATGCCACTTCACGAAGGGGGATGCTAGCTGAAGAGTGGATCTTGCCGCTCCTTCCCACTTTAAAATCAAGTGCATTGGCTCCACAGTCTTCTCAGGCCCCAGGAGTCTGATGACTGCAAGCATGAGTGAGTCAGCTGTGGAGCTCAGAGCGCATAGGAGAGCTCGGGCCCTGTTCTGCGGCCACCGTCAAACCACCAGAGCCTCGGCAGCAGTTCATTTGTGCCTCACTTATTTTGTACATGAGGAGAGATGAACCAAGACCCTGCCTTGAAATCAGTTATCATGGCTGCTTATGCATAACCAAAGAAGAAGAAGAAGAAATATATTACCAGAAACGGATGCCAGGTTGGTATCTGCTTATTTATATCCATTGGTACACATAAAGAAAGAATCCTTTTAGTTTAAATTGAAACACAGTGTATCACTTTAAGGCTGTTCCAAGACATTTTGCTACCTAATACAAAGTGGCATCTTCGTTCCTTCCATGGACAGAAATTAGCTTGATCTTGCATCAGCATAAGTCCTGGGAGGTTAACAAATGTACACTTGTTGCCTAATGGGCAGGGGCAGTCTAAACCTTCATGCCACTTTAGATGGGAAGCAAAGCATAGTGACAGCTAGTCAAAGCCTCATAGGCCCCCTACATTGTAAAGGATCCCCATCACTCCCACATGCTGCTGGCATTCATGGCAGTTCAGCTAATTGCCCTCTTTACTACACCAAGCAGGCAGGCACCTGAACTCTCCAGCACCTGAACCCTCCAGCCCCAGTTGTAATAAATCTGCACTCTCTTCTCATGGCAGATGGAGGAGAGGAGGAGGAGGCAGCACACACAATGATACTCCTGTACATCAGTGGTCCCCAACATTGGGCCTCCAGATGTTCTTGGACTACAACTCCCAGAAGCCTTCACCGCCACTTCTGCTGGCCAGGATTTCTGGGAGTTGAAGTCCAAGAACATCTGGAGGCCCAAGGTTGGGGATCACTGCTGTACATACACCACCACTGGAGGAGAAGGTAGCAGCCTCATAGTCACTTGCACAGGTGATTTCCCAAGTCACCCCTCCCATAATGCCTTGGCTCTGAAGACTGGTCAGACAGGGGAGATAATGAGAGCTATCCAAAGCAGAATAGGCCCTCCTGGGGCTACAGTAGAAGGAAACATTCATCTGTTATTCAAAAGAGTGTTTGGGAAAGCTATCCCTTTGCCCACAACTCTCCAAATCCTCGAGCCAGAAAAGGCATGGGCCTTACATTTCCTAAAAACCTAACTTCTCCCTCCTGCCCACTCCTCCAGGCAAAATCAACCAGTTTAAAAAATAGCAAGAAAAGTGCATTTTTCATGTTCGTGTTTCATTTTTAATTGAAAAAAGTTCCTTAGTGATGACCATCTATTAGAAAAACTTCAAGAGCTCCAAACCAATTGGTTCCAAAATAATCAAGTTGTGTCTTTTGCCAAAAAAATTAAAAAAATAAAAAAATTAAAAAAGTTGCAGATCTAAGACCCTTAACCATCTTTGAAAATGTTTGTGTAGTGTCAGCCAGAAGTATGAACGGTTAGGTCTCTGAGGTCTGGAGCTGGCTCATAGATTTGCTATATAACTCTTCAGCTGGTTCTATATTTGGCATGGGAATCTGACCCACAACTTGATTTTTCTAATGAGAAATGGATTTGGTCCACCAGTTTTGAGAACAAAATCAGCAGTGCTCAAAGAAAAGATGCTGAAGACATTTCAGAGATGGCACCTTTGCTCTCCAAAGCTGTTTAGGTTTCTGTCAAAATTATTCTGGCACAAACTGGAGCTAGTGTGGGTATAGAGGGACCCTATTGCATATATGGGTAATTGGGCAGAGCGGTGGTCTTTTGAATAGTATATATGTTATGTGCCTTCATGTCAGAACCAACTTACAGCAATTCTAACAGGGCTTTCAAGATAAATGAGATATTTAAGGAGTGGTTTTACCAGTTCCATGTCCGCACTGCTTTTCCATGGCAGAGCAGGGATTCAAACCCAAGCCTCTTGAGTCCATTACTCTGTCCACTATGCTACACTGGTATCCCTTGGACTGGTATAACACACCTAATTTCTAATGTAACAGACCAAAGCATAGCGAAATGTAATGCTTTGATAATGCCATCTGTCTTTATTGGGGATAAGCAATATTTACTTCACAAGGCTTTTATCTTTCTGCTTGTTGCATTAGCAGGACAGAAGATAACACATAGATGGATTTCTGGATGGGCTTAGTATTGATGCCTGGCTTCGCAGCATCTGGCAAATGACCCTAAACTATGTTTGCTGTAATCTGTAACTAAATTTTTTTTATTGCAGGTTACAAGCAAACAAGTATGAATCCACTTAAAACAACTGTCTTCTGTTTCAGTGTAGCTCCTCACATTCAAACAGAGAACATGTAAGCATGACACACACCTCCTTGCTGCTACCTTTTTGTTACGCCCCTTTTTGTGTTCTTATCCCCAGCCTTCTCTCTTTGGGTGACACAAATAGGGCTTCCTCTGTGGTCGGCTGAAGCAGGAATGCCCTTCATCCTCCATACAGCTTCCTTGTCTAGTGGCCAGCTGGCAAGCAGAAGCCAAGGAACGTGGTGGCAACAGTGGTTGTAGTGGAGGGGCTTGCCTAGTCATTGAAGATGTCCCACCCCTTGCTGCCACTGTGTCCTTGGTTGCCACTAACCAGCTACCCACTGGACAAGCAAGCCTCGTGGAGGAAGAAAGGCTCAGCTGACCACAGAGGAAGCCCTACTGCAGTTTAAAATAGTGTGCATTTAAACCACAGTAGAGTTTCCGTTGTGTGCAGCAAGAGAAGTCACTCTGAATTCAACTTTGTTTCAACTCCCCATGTAGATTCAGCCATACAGACTCAGAAGACAAAAAGAATTTGAACAGATACATTTATGACAATTTCCTTTATCCAGTTCATTAACAACAATGCTGTAGTGTACAGATGACTAGGGACGGGGACTCACAAGTTGTGACTCGCTGTTGAACCTGACTGCAGTCACACTGGCAACTTGGCTTGGAGTCAACTTGGATATTTCTTGGGAAGACTTAGACTCAAATGGCGACTCAGACCCATGTTTCTGAGTCGTGTTTTTGAGTCACTATTCGGAATGGGCCTCTCTATCTGCTGCTGCTACTGCCGCCATCCTCAGAGACAGCAGGCCCAGCTCCCCTTCCAGCAGCCAGCTGCTGCCTCCATCCATGCACCTGCCACCCAGCTGATAGGCCAGTGTATGTTCAGAGGCTGGCTCTGGGAATGGAAGCCGGCCCGCTGTCTCTGCGCATGCACGTGCCCGCCTGGCTTCACTTCCAGGCCTGCTGTCTCTGTGCATGTGCCTCCCCCAGAGGGGCAGGGCAAACAACTCAAGAGGTGAACAAACACTTGGTATTTGGACCCAAAGATTTGCCAACATCCCTGCAGGCCACTTACTTACTTACTTACTTACTTACTTACTTACTTACTTACTTACTTACTTACTTACTTACTTACTTACTTACTTACTTACTTACTTATTTATTTATTTATTTATTTATTTATTTATTTATTTATTTATACCCCGCCCCTCTAGACCATGTCTACTCGGGGCGGCTTACAACATAAAAATCAATATAAAATATATATAATCATTAAAAATACAGTTACTATATCAATTAAAACAATTAATTTAAGAAAAAATTACCAAGATTAGTAACATAAGAAGAAATAAAAAGACTTAGCTGACTTTTTTTTTTTTTTCAAGATGGCCGCCGATAGCTGGTAGGAGTGTTTTCTCTCTACCACTTCGGCCTAGTCTTTTCTTTCCCTTTTCTCTTTTTGGTTGCTTTTTGCTTCACTCATTTTATTTTCACTTCACCTATCTTATTTTTACATCATTTAGCAAACTCAGTTTATTTTTAGCTTATAATCTCTTTCTGTTTTCTGAGTTTCTCTCCTGGTTCCTGAGCTTCTCTTCTGGTTCCTGCCTTGCTGGGACTGCTCGGAGGTTGCCGAGAGAGCTGGAGGAGGCGGAGGGGAAGACCTGACCTTGGCCTGGCTTGTCAGCGAGGCAGAGTTTGGCGTCCCGGGAGTTTGTGCTGTGGCTGCGGGGGTTGGAAGAGCTTGCCTTTCGTTCTGAGGGGGCTGGAAGAGCTTAAGCCCTTGGAAGGCCATCGTGCTTGGTGGGCCTGGCGCTGGGGGCCTTGGGAGACTAAGGCCCAGCGTGGAAGGGTCCAGAAGAGCCTGCCGGTTCGAGAGCTAGAGCCCTGTAGGCCGTGGACGCCGTTGGAAGGAGTTGGATGAGCCTGTGCTTAGGAATCTGAGAGACTGAGAGACTAACTGAAGCCTGTGAAATCTGATACCGGCTGGCTGTGTTCTCTCTCAGGGCCTCTTGGAGAGCCAGATGGAACTGTAACTCTTTCCTATTATTTATGGCCAGAGAAGCCCAGTTTACAGCAGCAGACCCTGAAAGGTTGAATGGGGAATTCCCTTTTGACCCTATAATGCCGAGAGAGCCAGCACAGGTATCATGTCTTCAGTGGCTCTCTTCCTGTTCTCCCTCCTTGCAATGCTATATCAAGCTCTACCTCTGACTGTCTGGGTGGGGGTTGTTGCCCCCATGAATTTGAACTCATACCCAACAACCACTCTGAGGAAAATAAGACCTGCTGTTAGGGTGCTGCAAGACAGGACTAATTATATGGGGGGAGAAGCTTGGGTTTATTTTCTCTGCTTTTTCACTATATTAATTTTGTTGCTTTTTGTCTTATTTTGTTTTACTTCGTTTATGGTTATTAGTTTGCCCCATTCTATTTTTTGTTTAATCCATTTGAAGTAAATGCATATTTTAAATTTCAATATTATATTTATTTAAACTGTATAATTTGAATTTTATTGAATTTCTCTAATTTGGATATAATTATAATTGATGCCTATTGTAATTGTTTCATTGTTATTAATGTTTTTCCCAGTTATTATTTGTGGGGGTTAATTATTTAGTTTGTGATTAATATTTTTATTATTTTATTTTGTTTTGTTATTATTATTTTTGTCTTTATTGTTTATTATTTTTGATTACTTATCTTAATTATTATTAAGTTTGATACTGTTGTTTACATGTTTCATTGATGTATTGAGTTTATTGTTGTATTGTATAATTCTTTTTTTTCTCTTTAATTATATTAAGTTATTCGTTCTTTTTTTATTCTTCTTTCTATTTTTCCTTCTCGTCATGGATTGGAGGGCCCGCCTTCCCAGCGGGGGCCCACAAAACATCTCTGTCATCACGGGTAGAGGGCGATATGGCGTTGGCTCCTTCCCTACTCGTGTTAGAAGAACAAGGGACAGATGTTTAAAGGCTGTTCCTTGTTCTGAGATGGAGACCACCCTCCAGTGCCGAGGTAGTCAGACCAGCCAACCCTCTACTCTACGCCTGGTGTTGTTGAACGCCAGGTCTGTATCTAACAAAACCCAGCTAATTTATGATCTTATTCTGGAGGAAGATGCAGACCTGGCCTGCATAACCGAAACATGGATTGGCGGAGAGGGGGGTCCCCCTCTAGCTCTCATCTGCCCGCCCGGTTATGCTGTCCAACACCAGGGCAGACTAGAGGGTCGGGGGGGGAGTTGCCATCGTTTATAAATCCAACCTGGAAGTAATTAGGCGCTCCTCGGTGGTAAAACCAGGTCTTGAGGCTCTCCACGTGTGGATCGGGGCCAGGGACGGTATTGGGATCTTGCTGGGTTACCGTGCTCCCCGCGACCCAGCCACTTCCCTACCGGAGCTGGTGGACTTTGTCTCCGCGGCACTGCTGGGCTCCCCGAGATTATTGGTCTTGGGGGACTTCAACGTGCATGCGGGGGCAGAGCCCGCTGGACCAGCTCTTGAGTTCTTGGAGACCATGGCCTTCTTGAACATGTCCCAACATGTCAACGGCCCTACGCACGTGGGCGGCCATACATTAGATTTGGTTTTTTCCACCAATGGGAGTGAGAGTGGACCGATGGTGACTGACCTTGAGTCGGTCCCCTTGTCATGGTCGGATCACCACCTAATAAAATGCTTCCTCAAGATGGCCCTCCCCCCTCGCAGGGAGCAGGGATCTATTGTCATGGTCCGCCCTCGAAGGCTACTGGATCCGATTGGATTCCAGGATGCCATGAGAGGGGTTACGGCTGACCTGGCTGGCGCTCCTGTCGAGGCCCTGGTTGACGGCTGGCTCACCGCCGCGACTAGTGCCATTGACACGATCGCACCTAAACGCCCTCTCCGCCGCAGAGATCGCCCGGCGCCCTGGTTTAACCAGGATCTTCGGGTGTCGAAGCGGGTCAGGAGACGGCTGGAGCGCAAATGGAGAAAGGACCCGACGGTTTTCAATCGTATAGCTGTTAAGGTCGCAACTAACCTTTACCAGTCTAAGGTAAAGGCTGCCAGTAGAACTTACCTCGCTAACCGGATAAGTGAGGCATCCAACCAGCAGGCGGAACTATTCCGTATAGTACGTGACCTATCCGGAGTTGGCCCGGGAGATAGGCCTCCCCCTAGTCTTACCCCGGACCAATTTGCAGCATTTTTTAAATCCAAAGTGGAGGCCATCCGCCGGGATCTCGCTCCTTTTTTGAATACAGTGAGTCAAGTTGGGATGTCCAGCGCTCCGTCTTGCCCGGTGTCTTTTGACTCTTTTCAGCCCGTATCGCCCGACACTGTGGCCAGGACGCTTGATCGCTGTCGTGCCACCACCTCCTCTTTGGACCCCTGCCCGGCCTGGCTAATCAAGGCAGCCAGGCCCTCAACAACGGAATGGGCTACTGTAATAATTAATGGGTCTTTCCTTGAGGGTAGATTTCCCTCTGCCCTCAAGGAAACACTCATTAGGCCCATAAGAAAGAAACCCAGTTTGGCGGCGGACGAAATTGGTAACTATAGGCCCGTCGCCAATGTTTCTTTCTTAAGCAAGGTAGTCGAGAGGGTGGTGGCCGATCAGCTCCAGGCGTTCCTGGATGAAACAGATGCCCTGGATCCATTCCAGTCGGGCTTCAGGCCGCGCCATGGGACAGAAACGGCATTGGTCGCCCTGTGTGATGACTTATTGAGGGAGGCCGACAGGGGCAAAGTGTCTCTGTTGGTACTCCTCGATATCTCAGCGGCCTTTGATACCATTGACCATGGTATCCTCCTGGGGAGGCTCGCCGAGTTGGGGATAGGTGGCCGGGCCTTTGCTTGGCTCCGTTCCTTCTTGGAGGACCGTCCCCAGAGAGTACAGCTTGGGGAGAATGTTTCGGCCCCGTGGTGCCTTAATTGTGGGGTCCCACAGGGGTCGATCATCTCCCCAATGCTGTTTAATATCTACATGAGGCCGCTGGGAGGGGTCATCAGGAGGTGTGGAGCGCAGTGCCATCAATATGCGGATGACACACAGCTCTACATCTCCTTTTTTCCAACTGCAGGAGATGCCGTTCTGTCCCTTCAGCGTTGCCTGGAGGCTGTACAGGAATGGATGCAGGAGAACGGGCTGAGGCTGAACCCGGACAAGACAGAGGTACTGAGGGTGGGCGCCCCCACACCTGGGGACATGGGAAACTCCCTCATTTTTGGGGGGGTGACCCTGCCCGCCAGGGATGGGGTCCGTAGCTTGGGTGTCCATCTTGACCCGGCGCTCACCATGGAGACCCAGGTGGCGTCCGTGGTCCGTTCCGCTTTTTTCCATCTCAGGCGGATAGCCCAGCTGCGGCCCTACCTTGATGTGGGGTCTCTCACCACTCTGGTGCATGCGCTTGTAGTCTCGAGATTAGACCACTGTAATGCGCTCTACGTGGGGCTACCTTTGAGATTGCTGCGGAAACTACAGGTGGTGCAGAATGCGGCGGCCAGACTACTCAGTGGGCTGAGAAGATACCAACATATCTCCCCCACTCTGGCCGCATTGCATTGGCTGCCAATCCGATTCCGCATTGATTTCAAAGTGTTAACGCTTACTTACAAAGCCCTAAACGGTTTAGGACCTCGATACTTGGCGGAACGCCTTCTCCCATCTAGATCTACCCGTGTCACTCGCGCGAGCCAGGAGATAAGGCTGAGGAGCCTAACGCCGAGAGAGGCCCGAAAGGAAAAGACCAGAATCCGGGCCTTCTCGGCGGTGGCTCCTCGCCTTTGGAACAACTTGCCCCCTGAGATTCGCGCGGCTTCCTCGCTGGGCATTTTTAAGAAACAACTAAAAACATTGATGTATAGGCGGGCCTTCCCAACAGAAAACCCTTGACGATCTTTTTTCTTATTCTGTTCTTTATTATTATTATTTTTTAATTTAAGTTTCTGCTGTAAAGTTTTAAAATTACATTGTTGTTTTTACTGTAAGCCGCCTAGAGTGGTCTAATATGATCAGATAGGCGGGATAGAAATAAAATAAATAAATAAATAAATAAATAAATGGAGGGAAGGCCTGCCTAAATAGCCAAGTTTTTAATTGTCTACTTACTACTCATTTGGATCTTTAGGGATAAGTTTTTAAAACCAGAACAACAATGGGGTCCAGTGATTTTAATATTTTGTTATTCTACCCCTTTCTGTTTCCCTTTTGTGGCTTTTGAATGTGTGTGCCCTTTACAATAACTTTAGAAACAAACAAACAAACAAATGTCTTCCCCACACATAGCTTTGAGCCCTAGAAAAACATTCCCACAATGAAAAGATGCTGCTGCCATGTGTGCTGGTGGTACCATTTTTGTCAGCACACGTTTATGGAGTGAAGAACTAGACTTCCCAACTTTACGTGTTGTCTTTGAAGTAAGAACCACTCCCACCCTATACTTATCACTAGTTTTAAAATATGTTGCGCAATACTAGTTAAGTAATGAGATAAATGAAGAAATGGAAAATTTAGGGAGAAAACTACTGGTTTAATAGAAAAGGATGTTTCTCATCAGGTAATTTGAACAATTATTTTAACATAAAGAAGGCATTATCTTCATGTCATGTCAATATTGACAAGTGGCTTTGTACAGCCTTCCTTTTCTCTGTGGCAGATCGCTTTTGTGTATCTTCCTGTTTCTTGTAGTCGACTGATAAGGAAGCAGATCAAAGCTCTGTGAGAGAAATGCAGCAAATTTGTGGCAGAAAAGTTGTGTTTCAAAAGCAATGAGAATACAAAAAGTAGCTTAACATACTCTCACTATAGTTTGGGATGGTTAATTGCTTTGTTAATTGCTTTGATAGCAGATAGCAAAGTACCTTCTGGTGCCTCCAGTCTGCTTATGGGGCATGAACGAGATGAGGGGAGAAGGTAGGTTTAGCTAAAACCTGTACTCATTTCCCCCTCTCTTCATGTCTCATTTGTTTAATGATAATGAATGGATGTAGTTTTGATATGCAAAGGCAGATAAGCAAATTCAGAGCTGACATTCAAGACATTCATTCATTGTGAGCAAAGTGGCCACAAAATGTAAAAAGAAACCATTAACAAAGATTACCATGGCTTGTTCTCTGTGCTTCAGGTTGTATGGTTGAAAAATAAGAAAGCAATGCAGTAAGGAGAGAAAGACTAGGATTCCACATAAGAAAACACATGTCACAATAAGACTCATGCAAGAACTGGCTGCACAGTGTCTGGTTTGTCCTGGATAATTTCTGAGAGATGATTCCGACACATCTCTATAACTGAGCAATCATTCCTGTACTCAAAAAACATTGCTAACCATGAGAGGTACAAAAACTTCCTGCTGTGACCACCAGACATGTTCAGCACGTAAATATATCCCTTTTCTAATTATGAGCCATCTGTAACATATACTGTAGTTTGAACTACGGAGGTCCAATGAAATGTACATATGTTTCTCTTCCGGAGAAGTGGTGATTTTTATTTAAAGACACTGTGTTTCAAAGAGGCTTTCTTGGGGAAAACCTTTTCAGACGTTGCTTTCATATTACATGTTACCAGAGATACATTTAATTATAGACGTTGGTTTCTGAACTGGGATAATTTCTTTGTGCACAATGTGCAGGAACAGCCTGTGAGATTTCACTGCCTGAAGGACTCTTCTGTCCCAATTCAAGGTACAAAACAGCACCCAAGACAAGTCAAGTTCTTTGGGCCCTAAGAGGAGAAAGGTCTACAAAAGCTTTTTCCTCTTTACGGTGCTAAAATTATAATTATAAAAAAAAAATTGCTGATTTCACACCCCAGATCAGTGTCCAGATAGGCCCTTGACTTGGCTTAGCTATCTGAGACTAAAACACTGTTACCTATCCTCAATTAGGGTGCTTCTCTGAGTAAGAATGTGCATATATTCCACATGAAATATTCTTATACACTTTTCCAGAACATGGAACTGTATTATGGGATGAGAGAGAGTCCATTCGGTTGTGTGTGTGTGTGTGTGTGTGTGTGTGTGAGAGAGAGAGAGAGAGAGAGAGAGAGAGAGAGAGAGAGTGAGTGAGTGAGTGAGTGAGGGGGGGGACACCCATGATCAACAGGGACCAGGAGATGGCTGCCCAACATAGTATTCCAAATTTTACCTAATATCTTCATAAACTGATGCTGCTGTTTGACTCGTGCTACTGTATGTTGCTTCATCCTCTTGAAATTGGAATTCTTCACATAAAAAAGTAGGAGAGAAAAGAATGTAAGAGACAGGATCAATTTAATCAAAGGTCATTAGAAAATCAAAGATCATTAGAAAGTAGAAACAATAGCTTCAGTGTTCTAATCACTGGATCAAAGCGCAAGATGTGCAAGTGCAGGAAGGGGCATAGGCATTTGGTACATATAGCTGATTTAAATATTATTCCCCCCACTCATATTTACACATCCAATTCAACCCTAGGTAACCAGTAGAACACAAATTCAGATTGCAATCCAGCCACAATGCATGCCAAGCACAAAAGCTTTCTAATGATCTTTGATTAGTTCTTTATTAAATTCATCAACGGAGCAGAGAAAATTTAATAATCTCCACCATTTGTCATCTTTCTGATTAGGATTTTGATTAGAACTTTAGGCTTTTATTTGCCTCCTTTCTATCCATTGCTATTATAACGCTGCTTCTTTCTCCCAGTTTAAGAAGTAAGATGGTAGTGCAAAGAACAGACCCCCCCCTGATTGGTATTCATCGAGAAATGCGCAAGTTAGAGTAAAGCTAATTGTGTTTTTTCATCCTTCTGGTAGCAGTTTTTTTCAAGAAATTGAAAGACTGTTCTACTGAACATCCAGAGACTGTTACACATGGAACATGCATGGGATGCTGCTTATGCTTAGAAAAAAAGTGTGACAATTTACTAAATTTATAAATAAGACCAGAGCAACCATATTTCATGCCTGAGTGAGGTCAAGCTCCAGTTATCATGGACTCTGTTCCTCAGTTTCTGCAGCTAACTATGAGTGAATGAATGAACACTTTATTACGGTCTAAGACCAGAACTAACTATGAGTATACATCGGTATATTTACCTTTCTTTATTAGTCTCTGATGGCATTCCATCCTACAACCTTTTCAGCAGAACACAAGTAGCTGAAAACAACGTTCTAGGAATAATTAGTAACTGCTGTTCCTTTTACAAAAGCAATAACGGCATTGTCCATCTTTACATTTGATTTGAAAACAACTTCATTTATATTTTTGCATGAGCTGGATTATTCCTTTATCCTTTCTCCAAAGGAAATGATTTTAACTTGAATCTTGCAGAAATAGGGCTTTAAATACATGCATGTATGCTATATATTCTCAAGCAGTTTCTGTCTTACGGTCAAAGGTTTTCATATGTCAGCAACTGTATTAAAGAAACCCGTTTTTCTAATTAGTTTGAGAAAAAGACCTTTTTATTTTCTCAGTCCTTTGAATTCAGATTAACCTGTTTCATCTTGGGTGGTTCTATTCTTTTGCTTCTCTTCATTTTGCAGTTGCTACCATGTGCTCCTACATTTTTGTAGGGTTCTAAATGTTTAAGTCACTCTGAGAATGTAAATTCTCAATATAAATAAATACATAAAATCAATCAATGTGCAAATAAAGACTTCTTGTGGCCTATTTATTTATTCATTCACCTTATTTTATCCATTCAGTTATATGCTGCCTTACTTCCATGAACTGGACTCAAGTATAATTATATAAGACAAATGCAATTAAAACAAAACAAACAACAATAACAACAAAATACAAAACACAATGTAAAAATGAACCAAGAAAAGAAGATACAGCACTTACCTTTAAACCCTCTTGGTTACTGGCTGAGATGTGTAAAATTACTTTCCAGCACCCTAGCCTAGATGCCTTTTAGAAGAGTTCTAATACCTTCATAGTTATAGTGTTAATGTAGGTCAATGTTTGGTGGTGATATTCTCCATTCGAAGAGCTTCCTGAAGATGGTTCTCCTCCAGATGACCCCCCAGTTACAGTTTGATTTCAATATAAAGAATTCTAAGGAGACAGATCAAGGACCCCAAAGTTTTTCATCCACACTGGGTACCTGGATAGTAAACTCAGTAGACACAGAGGTCACATGGTGACTAGCTTCCTTAATCAATTGAGATGTACTCTAATTGGGTTTGGAGTATAACATTCATTTCTAATTTTACCCTGGTACATATAAATTAGCATATGCAATGGTATGAAAATGAGGGTCCACTTTCATCAGAGTCTGGTTACTGTGGCTGGTGTTGGCACCGATGTTGAGTCCCTCCACTGACATTTGGATCTCAGAAGTACTCAGTTTTTGTTGTTGTTGTTGTTTAGTCATTAAGTTGTGTCCGACTCTTCATGACCTCATGGACCAGAGCATGCCAGGCCCTCCTGTCTTCCACTGCCTCCAGGAGTTTGTCAAATTCATGTTCAGTCTTTAGCCCTCAACAATGGAGCTTTTTTCTAAGGGGTTAAATTAGTTTCCATTGCCACTGAGTGCAGCCATTTTCCTTTCCATTTTCCTATCAAGGAGCATTGTGAGTAACTGGAATGATACCCCACTAGCAAATACCAGATGACTGCTGGTATATCCCCTGCTTTCATCTTCTATTTCCAATAACAGGTAAGCCCAGTGGACATTGAAAAGGTCCACCCACCAGTCTTTTGCTGGGGGAGTCCACAAAATCTAGAAATTGCTCTAAATGTTCTATTAGCTTTGTTGCATCTTGCATTTAAATTTTTGCAATGTTTAACCGGTCACTTTCTGTGCATTTTCTTTACCAGTGGCCTCACTTCCTAGATGCTGGCTAGATGAGGCACAAACAGAGAAAAGAAAAGAAAAACATTGCTTGCTGGAGAGAAAGTGGTTGCAAAAATGTTGATAAGATCACATTAGGAAGTCAAAGTTTTATCCCTGGAAACCGTGTGCTATTAGAGAGTGCTTAACTCAATGGGAAATGGGCTTGCAAGAGGGTAATGGGATTAATCATCTTGTTAGGAAGGAAAAAGTATTGAAATAACTTCATGGTTGACATGGCCAGTTTTCAGATCAGCTCTCCTTTTCACAGACACTTGTTGTCACAGGCGGGGGGTTAACCTCTCAGGCATGGAGCTAATCGGTCCTCAAATGTCATTTCTTCTAGAGAAGTGGATGGATATATTCTCTCCTTGCCTCTCCACCCCACCATTCGGAGCAATGGGAATGATATTGACTGTCTACTTCTATCAATTTTTCCCCATTTTAAAGCCTCGTTCAGATGTAATTCGTACCATCTTACTCTTCAGTATTTGTCTTTTGGAGAGCAGTTTAATGCCTGTGACTTCACACCACTGTAAGCCTCTCTGGAGATTTAATGAATTAAAACTCCCATACGTACAAAGACAATATTCTGTCACAAAGAAAACCTGGGTACCCAATTAACTTTAGGTTGCATTGTACCTTGGGAACAAATAAACCCCACCAGGTAGACTGATGCATGCCACCTACCTCCACTCCATACAAGTATGCTGTAAATCCAGCAGTTTACAATCCAGAGAATAATCATTGCATTGAGATAATCAGACCTGCATATAAATTACAATTCTGTTTGAATACAGTTCCTTAGCTCAAACCAGTACTTGAACCAGCTCTCCGTCTCACATCATGGGTTTCTCTTCTCCACGAAGCAAATGTTCTTAAGCATATCATGCTGACACCTGATTGCACAGTTTTCCTAATCTAGTGTTAGGTATGGGTGAGAATTAGTTTGATAGAACAAAAATGATCCAAAATGGGATAGTTCATAATTTTATAACTTTGTAAGAAAGACTTTTTGAAATTAAATTATAATACAAAACGAAGTAGATTCACCTGTCAAGGCAGGATGTTTTGAGGATTTACCTTTAAAACCCTATCTTTGCATTCCTGTGCATTCAACTGTGTTTCTGCTACTGAACTGCTGTTATGTGGTGTCAGGCTGGAACTGACTTATAGCAACTCTAACAGGGCTTTCATAGAATCATCGAATAGAATCATGGAATAATGGAGTTTGAAGGGGGCTATAAGGACATTGAGTCTGACCCCCTACTCAATGCAGAATTCAGAATTGAAGGATATCGGATACATGGCTGTTCAGTTTTCTGTGGAATGCCTCTAGCATTGGAGTGCTCACCACTGCCCAAAGTAACTGGTTCCACTGTAAGACTCCTCTAACATTTACATTTTTCCCTAAATCTGGCTTTCTGTAGTTTGAGCCGATGATGATGATGATGATGATGATGATGATGATGGTTGTTGTTGTTGTTGTTGTTGTTGTTATTGTTAAACACCAGGCACATTCAAAATTATAAAAACATTGACTGGTATTATAAACAGAGACAAGTTTTAACCCAAAACCTAAGTATCTGTTAAATATTGGTGCTATACGCATGCTGTTCCTAATATTGCCAGGTTTTGTAGCTCTGATGTAGCTCTGATGTACTGTAGCTCTGAGATCTGCAACTGCTTATAGTACTGTGTGAAATTTATTGATAATGTTCCCAAAGCCCCAATGACTATGGAGACCACTGACGTGTGCTTTTTCCAGAGGTGAGATGTTTTGATTGCCAGGTCTCTGTACTTTATAGGTTTTCCAGTTCTTTATTTCCAGCTCTGGCATCCCTTTGAATTGTAACATCAATGATCCAGATCTTCCTTCATTCTGTTACTACTATGTCTGATGTATTATGTTCAAGGTGTTTATCAGTTTGGATCAGGTAATCCCAAAAATCAAGGCTTTGGTTTCTTTCTTAATGTTCCCCAGTTTTAGCCATGCCCATGTTGAATTATGATCATGTTTTCCATCAATATTTCTCAGGTATTGTCCATGTAGTGCTTTATTTTTCCAGCTGTTTAATTTATTTTCAGATAGTTGTTTCTTATATTTGGCATTTGTTCTGTTGCTTGCAAAATATTCTCCATTTTCACTGCCTTAAGTAATTGTTTTCTGCTTGTACTGATATAATCATTCAGACTTCTTTTTTTCCTCCTCTACTAGCTGCTGTATTTGCAGTAATCCTAGGCCTCCGATTTTTCATGGTAAATATAATCTGTTCACATCGCTTTTTGGATGTAGAGCATGATGCATGCTGATTAGTTTATGTGTTTTTTTATCTAATTTTTTTAATTCATTTTGAGCCCAATCTATTATTCCAGGTGGGTATCTAATTACTGAAACTGCCCATGCGCTTATGGCTTTGGTTGTATATCCGTCATTTAATTTTGATTTTAAGATTTTCTAGTCTTTTGATATATTCCCTTTCTGTCAATTCTTTAACTTTTTTGTGCTCGATGTTGTCTGCTTCTAATATTCCAAGGTATTTATAATTTTCATCACATGATAGTGATTTTTAATACAGTACTGCAGTTTTTTTACTTTGTTCCATCTAATTTTTGGATCTTGCCACGGTGTATAGACAGAGCTGCACATTTGTCAATTCCAAATTTCTTTTGGATATTATCACTGAATCTTTCTTCTGTGTTTAGCAGTGATTCTATCTCTGGGGAACTTTTTTCATATAGTTTCAAGTCATCCAAGTATAACAGATGATAGATTTTTCCTGCTTGTTCTGAAATATGGTAGCCCAAACCAGTTTTATTTAAAATTATTGACTTCTCCAATTTCTTTACCATGGGCCCTTAAGACAATTTTCCATTTTTCCATGTTTTTCTTGAGGAACTTGAGGAATGTTTTTCATGAGGAATGTTTTTACTAATCCAAAAAAATTTAGGCAGGTATTAACCCAGCTGTGTGAAAATGAGTCAAATGCCTTTTTATACAGCAGTCTATCCAGGCAATGTTAAGGTTTGTTTTTCACCTATTTGCATTCTTCAGTATCATTTTATTAATAAGCAGCTGATATTTTGTGCCTCTTGACATTTTAAAGTTCCCTTTCTGTTCATGGATTAAATACATTTGTAAAGAAACCCAAGGAAGATGTATAGATGATATTGTAATAACAACTGAAATGATTGAAAGGCAAGTAAAGACTGTGAAAAACTGGAGTTTACCTAGTCCAGATGAGCTGCAAGAATTTTGGTTAAAGCAGTTAACAAGTCTCCATCAACGTATAGCAGTGCAATTTAATCACTAACCTCAAAATTCTAGAACCAAAGATTGGATGAGAACAGGCTGCATATTTCTGATAATCAAAGATCATGAAAAGGGCAATGAACCTAGTAACTATTGACCAATTACATGCCTTCCAACAACGTTCAAGCTTTTCACAGAAGTACTTGCAAGATAATATATAATTACTTAATTGAAAACTCCCTATATGCAACTGAACAGAAAGGGAACTTTAAAAAGTCAAGAGCCATGAAAGATCAGCTGCTTATTGATAAAATGATACTAAAAATGCAAAAAAAAAAACAAAAAAAAAAACCAAAAACATCTTAACATGGCCTGGATAGAATATGAAAAGGTATTTGACTCATTGATACACAGCTGGATTAACACCTGCTTAAAAGTAGTGGTAGCAGTAATAGTACTGTGTTTACCGAAAATAAGACAGGGTCTATTAAATTTTGCTCCAAAAACACATTAGGGCTTATTTTCAGGAAATGTTTTCATGTACAACAATCAACATTTATTCAAATACAGTGGTGCCTCACTTAGCGATGTTAATCCATTCCGAAAAAAACATTGCTAAGAGATTTAATCGATAAGCGATTTTAAAAAACCCATAGGAACATATTAAAATGTGTTTAATACGTTCCTGTGGACTAATAACTTACCTTAAAGCGAAATTCCTCCATAGCGACGGCCATTTTGGGTGCCTCTACAGCGAGGCAAAACAGCAGCGTCCATTTTGTTTTTGTGGTGGCCATTTTGGAACCGCCAATCAGGTGTTTAAAAAAGTTCACAAAGCGAATTTTAGCCATAGAGGACATTGCTAAGCGATCGCTCCAGCGATGGCAAAAGGTCCATCGCAAAGCAATTTCATCTCTCAACGGAGCGATTGCTAAGCGAGGCACCACTGTATAGTCATTCATCTTCTTCTGGTTGCTGCACATTGGTGGAGGGGGGTTTCACTTATTTTTGGGGTAGGATTTATATTACGAACATCCTGAAAAATCATACTAGAGCAGCGGTCCCCAAACATTTTGGGACTGCGGACTGGCTGAGCCTCTGAGGAAGGGGGGGTCCCCGCAGGTGCAGGTGCGCACACTCTCAGGTGCATGCACAAAGTGGTGGGGGAGCACCCGCCTGCGCGCTCCCCCACCCCTTCGCACATGCACAGGGGCGCCTGCACGCCCTCCCTCCCAAGGCTTCACTTGGACGCATGCGCGAAGCAGTGAGGAAGTGCCCACCAGTGCCGGCGTGAGCACACCCCCACCCCTTTGCACATGTGCAGGGGCACCTGCACACCAACCCACACACTCGCCCATGCCTTCACGCGGGCAGTCGGACACATGTGTGAACATGTGGGGGAGCACTCATGTTGGCACTGGCATGCATGCACATGCGCAAAGCAGGGGATGAGAGTACATACAGGGGTGGGAGGTCTGTCTTTGCGGCCTGGTCCACCTCCGCAGCCGGGGGGAGGTAGCAACATTCACGAGCAACTGTCCACTGTCCCTCCATGCACACAGGCAGCTAGGTGGCCACCCAGCCCTGCCAGGATGCTCTGGGGCATTCATGGCCCCCACTCGGCCCCTGACTTCTCACCTGCTCGCTCGCCCGCCGCCACTGCTGCTGCTGCTCCTGCTGTTGTTTGGCCGGAGTGCTTGGGCGGTCTTTGTGGTCCACGGCAGGGATGGGAAGGGAAGGGCAGGGATGCTTTTGTCTGACGTGCCGGCTGCTTCCTTCCCGGGGGAAGTAGTAATTACTCTCACTCCACTGCATCACACTGAGTATCACACTGCTGAATTAGAATTATCTAAAATCTACTGGTTTTGATGACAATTTCGAAAAATTTGGCAATTTATTTATGATTGAGATGGAAAGAACTTAAGAATTAAAAAAAATCAGATGTGGAAGAAACTTGCCTTTTGTGTAAAAATGGCTAATTTTGTGCAAAATGTAGTATCCAGAATCCTAGTCACAGAAAGGAAATTGTGCAAGTAATAGTTGCAAGTTTCTACTCATAATGAGATTCTGCTTGTTTTCCCTAGTATAACTGATCACAGCTGATCCCTCATGAATGAAGAGCAGTCTTCTGCAAGGACTTAAGCAATTCCTCTTACGCAAGTATATATCACCAACAAGAGTTTAGCGCCAGGAAATTGCTCTTGATGAAATGAATCATGTTACAGTTCCTCATTCTCCCACGTGAGGATGAGACAGGTGAGAATTTATTTCACTAGTCTGGATGAGAGTTCCTCCGTTTTGTGGATGCAATTTGATTTTTGCACAGTTTGAACAATTGTGCCACTGCACTGTTACACTGAACTACTCCAGCAGCTACTCTTCTGGATAGACTTTAAGAAAAAATGGAAGCATAGGAGAGTTGGGAATTCATTTCTACATGTTCTCTGTGTGTGTGCACATGTCTACACACACACATGCACATACTTTGCTTCAAAGGGGAAAAAAAAACAAAAGAAAAGAAACCAATATTGTGCAGAGACACTTTGCAAATGTTGTGGAAATCTTGATGGAAAGAAAACTCTCATCATGTTCTCATAGTGGTGCAGAGAAATCTTGCAGAAGTCAATGAACTCTTCAACAGTCTATCTCAGTCTGTCAAGACAGCCTGTCTTGCCAAGAAAAAAAAACATTAGTGAGACATCTTCACAACTATTGATTAGCATCAGGCTGCCAGAAGAAAAACTTCATTTTATTCCTATACTCATGATAGCTTTTCAAATCTGAGTTGGTGAACAGTTTGAGCTTTTTTCTTCTTCTCTCCTCTTCCAAAGTTTAAAAAGAAAAAGCACAAATGAAAATGTATTCTTCTCATTGCAAGGAAAATTACTTCAAATGTTCCAGATATGGCAGAAATATGTTGCCAGTGTAACCCCTATGAAATACTGGTTCAGTCCAAAGGCATAGGACTAAGAAAGAGCAGGTTTGTGAGTAAGAGATTGGAATCAGAAAGAGCCAGAGGGCTAAAGAGGCTGGAGTTGCTATTGCCACTTAAGACAGCTAAAGCCCTTGCCAACTTGATCTAGGTATAATTCCTATATGTTTGTGTTGGAGGGGTGAATCCACATAGTGTATTCATATGTATGCAATTGAATCTATATTTTATAGTCGGGTTTTGAAGACTCTACATGTGAAGCTGATTTTTCTGTGTTATGGATGCCCAACTCAGTTGAGAAAGATATTTCAGATTTTTCAAAGAATCATAGAATCACGGAGTTGGAAGAGACCACAGGAGCCATCGAGTCCAACCCCCTGACTCCACCAAAGCACTCCCGACAGATGGCCATCCAGCCTCTGCTTGAAACCCCCCCCCCCAAAAAAAACCCACCACACTCCGACACAGCATATTCCATTGCCAGCCAGCTCTGACTGTCAGGAAGTTCTTCCTGAGATTCAGGTGGAATCTCTTTTCCTATAGTTTGAAACCATTGTTCCTTGTCCTAGTTTCTGGAGCCCTGGAAAACAAACCTGCCCCTTCCTCATCATGACAGCCCTTGAAATATTTAAACATGGCTATCATGTCCCCTCTTGACCTTCTTTTTGGAAGGCTAAACATTCCTGGTTCCCTAAGCACATAGCTTCCAGACCTTTGACACATTCCAGACTGTCAACCTCCTTCTTGAATTGAGGTGCCCAGAACTGGACACAATATTCCAGGTGTGGTCTGACCAAAGCAGAATAGAGTGGTACTATCACTTCCCTTGATCTAGACACTATACTCCTATTGATGCGACTAAGAATTGCATTGGCTTTCTTGGCAGCTGCATCACACTGCTGACTCATGTTGAGTTTGTAGTCTACCAAGACTCCTAGATCCCTTTCACAGGTACTGTTGTCTAGCCAGGTGTCTTCCATCCTATATCTGTGCAGGTTTTTTTCTGCCTAGGTGTAGGACCTTGCATTTCTCCCTGTTGAAATTCATTTTGTTAGTGTTGGCCCAGGACTCTAATGTGTCAAGGTCATTTTGAATTCTAATCCTGTCCTCTAGGGAATTAGCAACCCTTCCCAATTTGGTATCATCTCCAAATTTAATCAGCATACTCTCTATTCCTTCATTGGTGAGCACCCTTTGGGTTGGGTCAGTCAACCAATTACAAATCCACCGAACAGTAGCACTGTCTAGCCCACATTTTACTAGCTTCCTTGGAGGAATATCATGGGGAACTCTGTCAAAGGCCTTACTGAAATCAAGATATGCTACATTCATAGCGTTTCCTTCATCTATCAAGCCTGTAACTCTATCAAAAAAAGAGATCAAATTAGTCTGGCATGACTTGTTTTGAGAAACCCGTGTTGCCTTTTAGTGATCACAGCAAAATTTTTGTCTTAATTTGAATTTAAAAACACACTTGAATTTTGCACATCTACAAGCAACTTCTGTGTTGGTGCTGTTGCCGAGAACTTGGCTGCACAAACTGTGGCATTTTGTTGTTGTTATACAGTAATTGCTCATATCATCTGTTATATAACTGTGAATAAGAAGAAACTCATTTTGTGAAATTGTGCTTGCAAGGTTCATCAATAAATCTCTAGGTTTAAAAATAAAGCCCCGTAGAACTAAAATGTGTTACACCAACACTGAAGAAACATCTGAGTTCCTGCAGATCCAAAGCTTGTCCCTATGTGCTCCTTCCAAGCCCCTAACCTTCCCTTTCTAGCCCTTCTTTAACATCGGAGAAGTAATAACCACTAAACCTTCCCCATGGCAAGAATAGAAGGTCTTCCTCTGAAGACACATTTCTCTCTCTCTCTCTCTCTCTCTCTCTCTCTCTCTCTCTCTCTCTCTCTCTCTCTCTATCTATCTATCTATCTATCTATCTATCTATCTATCTATCTATCTATCTATCTATCTATCTATCTATCTATCTGCCACTGGTGGGTGGAATCCAAATCATTCTATGGGACTGGAACTCTTGCTACGACCCATGGGTCTCTTTACTTCATCCTAACAGGGTTTCTAGAAATGGCTTAAACTTGTGTTCGTTACGTCATGCACTTTGTAATATTTTATTTATCCATTCTGTATGCTCCAAACATTTGACCTCAAAGCATTTGACTTTTTTTAAAAAGCAAAGGATGGCAAGCAGAATATAACTTTTTAAACCAATGGTTTGGCTAAAATGTGTGGTGTTGTTGTTTTTTCAAATGTGCACTCCTAATTCTGAGCTGCTGATAGAAATTAGTTCTCTTCCTGGAAAAAATGTGCTCCTGTCAGCCCTGGGGTTTGTGTCACACCTTGTTAAATGAGAGCATTTTGTTCTAACAATCTACCTTTTATTAATGAGAGTAGGTAGGTTTCTAGAGTAAATTATCTTCTACTTTCTTGAACATTAATCTGGCAGTCCTACCCACATCTACTGAGAGGAAATACCCAGTCAGCTTAATGGATCTTACTTCCAAGTAGGCCTTCATGCTCCAATTAGTCCTGTCTTAAATTAATCAGTGCACCTAGCATATGAATAGTAGGAGGACTAAACAAAACTGAAATTTTGATTGTGTTGTATATGGAATGCAGTTATTCAGTGAAATCTTCCAATTGTGCTAAGCCCTCTCTCCTGATTACAATTACTGTATTTCAAAGCTGTGGTAAATGTGTTTAATATGCTTCTGATGTTATTGTGCATTAATTTTTGTCCTATATGTCCTTAAAATTTTTGCATTAATAACAGCCCATTCTTCCAAAACATGAAGAATGAGATGCAAATAATACCAAAGATAACTATTTTTTCCACCTCTTCTTTTGTTTAATGAACTCCTATTTTTTTATTTGCCTTACAGAATATAGAATAATGCTAATGCACAATATATTGGTGCCCTGCTGGGTACCAATAATATATATTTCCATCCCAAAATCTTGCAACTATGAAAATAAGAAAGAATCAAAAAACAAAACTTAGAAATTAAATAATGTTATAATTATGTTTCAACATTTCAGAAGCATAAATCCTAAAAATGCAAGAGCTTATAGCTTTAAAAGGTACAGTTAAAAAGCTGAGAATATATCTCTTAAAATGTTAAAGCTGTTTAAAATTAAAACCTATGAAAGTAAAATGTATCACTTAGCCTTTTAACATATATAGACACACATGAACATTATTCTCAATGCTCATTCAGCCAAACTAGTTTGAATCTATGCTGGAAAATCCATTATGATTGTTGTAGCTGCACTGCTATATGATTGTTGCTGATATCCAGTATGCATGGTGTAGCATGAAACCTTGTTGTGTTGATGATATGAATACCAGATTCCTCTGCATGCATCTTATTTCCTTGTATTTATAATTCTTTCATTGTTTACATCTCCCCATCTGTAAACAATCTCTTTTCCAGAGGCCTGGAGATCTAGACATCTGGAACTCCAAGGAAATTTTTTCAATAGGAATCTTAATTGTTCCTGCAGTTTTGTAACTCCAGAGATCTGTAATTTAATAGCTGGCAAGCTCCCACTATGATTATAATGTCATTATTTTGACTAAAATTCTTGCAAAGCTTAGAGGAATAAAGGCCTGTTGCCCCAAGATCTTGTAACACCAAGCTATTATAACTCCAAGGTCCTGGAATGCCAGAGTATTATAACTGCAAGGTATTGGAACTACAAAGAGTACAATCTATACTGTTACCTGGGTATTTACACATTGTAACATAAACAAGTTCAGTTGTCAACATATTAAGGTATAGTGACCTTGCTCAGCTGGAGAGCCAGCTAATTGCTTTGCAATGACTACAGTAAACTATTGTTCAAGCTTCAATTTTAAAAGCACTTTCAGTTTCAGGGCTACTTTTTCTATACCCCCCCTTTAATTTTATTAATACTCTATACCTACAAAAGTTCATATCTTGACAGGGTGAGTTCACAGATGGCAGCATGGACACCTTCCAGGCATAGGGTGGTCCACCAGAAATCTGGGAGATGGCTGGGATGGAAAGCACAGGGCATGACCTGGCACCAGATCCCCCTGGGACTACTTATAGACCAGATCCCCCTGGTTATACTGTGAGAAAAGAACTTCTCATGCCATCCGTTCAGCTTACTCTGTGGATTTGTAGTGGATTTATAGCGGATTCAAACTAGATTTTCCTGCTTTTAGCCCAACACTAACCATTACATATATAAGGGATGTGGTGGCGCTGTGGGCTAAACTGCAGAAGCCTTTGCTGCAGGGTCAGAAGACCAGCAGTCGTAAGATCGAATCCACGCAACGGAGTGAGCTCCCGTCGCTTGTCCCAGCTCCCGCCAACCTAGCGGTTCGAAAGCATGCAAATGCAAGTAGATAAATAGGGACCACCTCGGTGGGAAGGTAACAGTGTTCTGTGTCTAAGTCGCACTGGCCATGTAACCATGGAAGATTATCTTCAGACAAAACACTGGCTCTATGGCTTGGAAACGGGGATAAGCACCGCCCCCTAGAGTCAAACATGACTGGACAAAAATTGTCAAGGGGAACCTTTACCTTTACCCATTACATAACACTGGCTTTTTATGTGGACTCTGTGTATAATCATTTGTTAGAAAATAGCTTTGGTAAAACTTTCTTGTGGCCTTTTTATAGCCTTAAATTTAGGGTTGCTGACTACCAGTTAGTTCTTGCAGCCTGAATTACTTCATAGGACTGTTGTGAAGATAAAGTAGGGAAGAAGAAAGCCATGCTAGCCATTTTGCACTCATTGAAGGAAATGCAGGATATAAAAGTAACAATAAAATTAAATAAAATATTCTGAGGAGTAATTTAATTTGGGGAAATGACTTAGTGAGTGGAGAGATTTAATTTCCTGTGCCTAGTGTCAATGGTTTAACAATCAGATCTTCTGCCAAACTACTTTAAAATAGTCTTTTAAAAAACATGTAAGAAACCAATGGACAGTGCAATAACCAGTTTCTTGAATCATGTCTGTTTTCTGTCTCTCCTAAAACATTGTTTTTTAGAGCCTAACTGGATTATTTGCCGCATTCGTTCTAAATAAAATCCTATCAGATCAAATGAATCTATATTTACTATTAGGTGATCAGGCTTCACATTTAATGTCAACAACTCCACTTACCTTTTCTCATGTAACATTTTGAGTTAATACATTTTCCCCTAATTCAGCTTTAGCAAAGCATGATGCATTAACCCCACTGTGATACCCAAACAGTCCTACAATTAATCTACCTCCTTAAGGTTGTTTTGTACTGAGTTCTCCAGATGACTGCTAATATTTAATAGATTTCCACTGAGCATCTGTGTAAAAAGGATATTTATGGACAAGGCCTAATTTATGAATACAAGTACCATTATTCGTCATTACTCTCATTATGGTACAAAAGACTTATCTTGACCTTTAAAGTAACACAATTTGTAGGTGCATGTAGAAGATTACAAAGAAATACAATCCATTTCTCTAATAATATGACTGCCGAAGTTAATGGGCGCATCAGCGTCTGAGAAACGAAGAATAACTTAAGTGCAATTTTTAAATATTTCTCTGTGAAACCTTGAAGAAAGCAAAAAAGGAGATTTAAAACAGAAAAGGAATTAACTTTGCAGGAAAGAAAAGACACCTGTGAAATCTTTGCACAGCTTTTCCTTAATCCTAATTTTTCTCTCTAAACATTTTTCTGTGGCTTGCAAATTTGAGTTTTGCTTAACTTGTGGTTGGAATAAAAAGGATTTATTGCTATAAAAAGGCCAGGAGAAGGTTGTTCCAAACCTATTTTATAATAGATTATTAAATACTGCAGCCACAGAAAAAGCCAAAGCGGCAAAGGGGCTACAAGACCCAGTTCAAATCCCCTTCAAACCTATGGAGAAAAGCCCAATTAAAACCATTTCTGAGCTGACATGCACAGGATTGATTGATTCCTGATTCTCATGTATATGTTTTTCTTCTCTCCAAAGAGACCCAGAACAGCACACAACACCAAAACAATACATACTGTATGTAGCATATACAACAACAAAATACTTTTTTATAAATGACAAAAAGTAATAAAACTAGTAACAACTCAATGTTATCCTATATGCATTAAGATATTAAAAAGCTTGCCACAGTTCCTAGCCTCCAAAAATCCTGCCAACAACGTAAAACTTGGCTCTCTCACTAAGGGCCAAAGATTGCACCCTTAGTTTATTTCCAGAGCGATGATGGATTTTATTTGGGTCTTCCTGTCTTATTATTTATTTATTTATTTATTTATTTATTTATTTATTTATTTATTTATTTATTTATTTATTTATTTATTTATTGTCTTCCCCAGATGTAAGGCTTGGCCTTCTGGATCGCGTAGACTATGGCCAAACACTCCTTCTCCACGGTTGCCAAATGTCTCTCACCTTTTTGAAGTTTCCTACTCAGGTAGGACACTGGATGCTGGTCACCATTCTCATCCTCCTGGCACAGAACTGCTCCTACCCCGCTGTTAGATGCATCTGTGTAGATGATGAACTCCCGGTCGAAGTCCGGAGCCCGCAGGACAGGATAGTTGATTAACGCCTCCTTCAACCTCTGGAACGCCGCCTCACAGTCGCTGGTCCACGGGATGCGGTCATCAGCCTTCTTCCTCGTCAGATCGGTCAGCGGAGCCGCAATCTCGCTAAACCTCGGGATGAACTTTCTGTAGTAGCCCACCAACCCAAGAAATGATTTGACTTTTCTCTTGGTGGTGGGTCTAGGCCAATCTCGAACAGCTTCTATTTTGGCCTCCAGGGGTTTTATCATTCCTCCCCCTACCATGTGACCTAAGTATTTTATTTCTGGGCTACCCAGCTGACACTTGCTGGCCTTTACTGTTAGCCCTGCTGCACTTAACCTCTGCAGCACTAACTCCAGGTGTATCAGGTGATCTTCCCAGGTATTACTGAAGATCCCTATGTCGTCAATGTAGGCCACTGTAAAGTCACTGAGCCCTGCCAAGGTCTGGTCCATCAGCCTTTGGAATGTGGCTGGTGCATTTCTGAGACCAAAGCTCAGGACTCGAAACTCATAGAGACCAAAAGGGCTGCAAAAAGCAGTCTTTTCTTGATCCCTGGGATCAATTCTTAATTGCCAATATCCCTTTACCAGGTCCAATGATGAGATGAACCGACAACCCCCTATGGTTTCAATCAGGTTGTCTAGCCTGGGCATTGGGTAGGCATCAGGAGTGGTTACACGGTTTAATTTCCTGTAATCGACACAAAACCTAATGCTCCCATCAGGCTTGTCCACAAGGACTATCGGAGAGGACCAAGGACTAGAAGAGGGGATGATTATGTTCTCCTTCAGCATCTCGTCCAGCTCCTTCCGCACCTTGTCCCTGTAGGGTCCCGTTACTCGGTATGGGGATACTGCCTGCGGGGGTGCATCCCCTGTATGGATCCGATGCATCACTCCCTTCACTATCCCCGGCTTGTTGGAAAACACCTGCTGATATTTACTAAGCAGCATTTTTAGTTCTTGCTGCTGGTCTTGGGTGAGTGCAGGACTGATCTTTACCTCCTCTGGGTTGTATTTTACTTCCCCTCTACCCTCCCAGAAGGGTAATTCCGCTTCCTCACTCTCAGCTGCTTTTATAGCAAATAAAACCCTCTGTTCCCCTCTGTAGTAGGGTTTTAGGGCATTCACATGAACCACCCTCCTTGCTTGGTTCTCCTCCTGCTCTATTAGGTAGTTCAGGTCTGACATCTTGGAAATGACCCTATATGGTCCTGCCCATTTGAGCTGCAGTTTATTCTCTCTGCAGGGCCTAAGCCAAAGCACTTCCTCCCCTGGGTCAAAGTGCCTCTCTCTGGCTTTGTGGTCATACCAGGTTTTCTGTCTGACCTTCTGAGCTTGCAGGTTTTCTGCTGCCAGCTCTAGATTTCTCCTTAGGTCATTCATCAAGGTGTCTATGTAAGTCACAACGTCTTGTGGGTCATCCTGGGTGATCTGCTCCCAATTTTGTTTTATCAAATCAAGGGGCCCTTTCACCCCTAAGTGTGCAGCAAACATGTCAGAGTGACCCCTTTTTAAGATCATGGGGCGATACTTTTCAGGTACCACCAGTTGACTTCTGATCCCATCTCCCCCTTTTGAGATGTTCCTCAGGGTTTCTCTATATAAAATCCCCTTTTTCTCCAGAAATCTCACTGGGGTTTCAGGTGTTAGCTGGGCGTCAGTCACCTGTTCAAAACACTTTTGGAGAGTGGCGTCTGCCTTTTGCTCCTGTCCAAATCTGCGGTCTGTGGTTAAGGTTTCCACCACAGCTTCTGAACTCCCCTCTGCTTCCGTCTCTGGCTCATCATTACCCCCCTGATCTGTCCCCGTGGTGGCTTGTGAGCGTGTAATCACTAGCACCCTTTTCACATGTTCAGCCAGGTCATTTCCCACGAGCACGGCTGCTGGCAGAGTCGATGAAATCGCTAGCCGCCAATCTCCCCTCCAGCCTTGAAAGTTGATAGGTACCTCTGCTACTGGCAGAGAGATTACCTGCCCCTCAATACCTGCCACCTTTATGCTCTCATTTGGGATTATAAACTCCCTAGGGATGATATCTGGATGGCACAGGGTTACCTGGGAACAAGTGTCCCGCAGCCCCCTATACTGACGGTCAAGTATTCCTACTTCCACCCCGGCTGTCTCAAACAACTGAGAATCTGTTTTTACCAGCAAGCAGCGCTTCACCTCTATAAGAGGACCATTTTCCTCAGCCTGATCAGCAGAGGTAGCTGTTCCAGACTGAGTAGTCATGGCAACAGGCTCCCTCAGTGACAATGAGCTTTGCTCTTTCTGGACACAGAACACAGCTTTTGGCTTGGTCCCACTAGAATTCTGAGGCACCATTCCTTTTAGCTGCTTCAATTTCTCACACTCTGAGATCAGATGACCCTTTCCCTGACAGAAATAGCATTTTCTGGTGTATTTTGATTCTCTCTCCTCTTGTTTGGGTTTTCCCTCCAAATTCTGAGGGCTTGGTTTCATGCCTGAGGGCTTCCCTTCACCATGGGCCCCTCCCCCTTGCTGGCTTTTCCCTGGTCCCTGAGAGTACTTGCTGTAGGTTTCTTTGGGTTTACCTACAGATTTCCCCTCACCCAAGGGCTTTCTTATTTGGGAGATAAAATCCGCGATTTCTGCGGCTGCTGCCACAGATTTCGGTTTCCTTTCCCTCACCTGGAAGTTCAATTCCCCATGCAGGACTGAATAGAACTGTTCCAGGGCTATCAAGTCTTTAAGCTGTTCATAGGTCTCTGTTCCCTCCTGCGACAGCCATTTCTCAAGCAGCCTCACCAATTGGGCCCCCACTTGGGTAAAAGTCTGTTCTGGCTTCTTGGTGAGGGACCTGAACCTTTGTCTCAGCTGCTCTGCATTTATCCCATGTCTTGCAAACACCAGTTTTTTAAACTCTGCGAAATCTTTCATCCGTTCCTCAGGCATCTCGGCATAAACCTCAGCCAGGCTACCACTGATTAAAGACCGCATGATGGTTTCCTGTAATCAACACAAAACCTAATGCTCCCATCAGGCTTGTCCACAAGGACTATCGGAGAGGACCAAGGACTAGAAGAGGGGACGATTATGTTCTCCCTCAGCATTTCGTCCAGCTCCTTCCGCACCTTGTCCCTATAGGGTCCCGTTACTCGGTATGGGGATACTGCCTGCGGGGGTGCATCCCCTGTGTGGATCCGATGCATCACTCCCTTCACTATCCCCGGCTTGTTGGAAAACACCTGCTGATATTTACCAAGCAGCATTTTTAGTTCTTGCTGCTGGTCTTGGGTGAGTGCAGGACTGATCTTTACCTCCTCTGGGTTGTATTTTACTTCCCCTCTACCCTCCCAGAAGGGTAATTCAGCTTCCTCACTCTCAGCTGCTTTTATCGCGAATAAAACCCTCTGTTCCCCTCTGTAGTAGGGTTTTAGGGCATTCACATGAACCACCCTCCTTGCTTGGTTCTCTTCCTGCTCTATTAGGTAGTTTAGGTCTGACATCTTGGAAATGACCCTATATGGTCCTGCCCATTTGAGCTGCAGTTTATTCTCTCTGCAGGGCCTAAGCCAAAGCACTTCCTCCCCTGGGTCAAAGTGCCTCTCTCTAGCTTTGTGGTCATACCATGTTTTCTGTCTGACCTTCTGAGCTTGCAGGTTTTCTGCTGCCAGCTCTAGATTTCTCCTTAGGTCATTCATCAAGGTGTCTATGTAAGTTACAACGTCTTGTGGGTCATCCTGGGTGACCTGCTCCCAAATTTGTTTGATCAAATCAAGGGGCCCTTTCACCCCTAAGTGTGCAGCAACCATGTCAGAGTGACCCCTTTGTAAGATCATGGGGCGATACTTTTCAGGTACCACCAGCTGACTTCTGATCCCATCTCCCCCTTTTGAGATATTCCTCAGGGTCTCTCTATATAAAATCCCCTTTTTCTCCAGAAATCTCACTGGGGTTTCAGGTGTTAGCTGGGCGTCAGTCACCTGTTCAAAACACTTTTGGAGAGTGGCGTCTGCCTTTTGCTCTTGTCCAAATCGGCTGTCTGTGGTTAAGGTTTCCACCACAGCTTCTGAACTCCCCTCTGCTTCCGTCTCTGGCCCATCATTACCCCCCTGAACTGTCCCTGTGGTGGCTTGTGAGCGTGTAATCACTAGCACCCGTTTCACATGTTCAGCCAGGTCATTTCCCACGAGCACGGCTGCTGGCAGAGTCGATGAAATCGCTATCCGCCAATCTCCCCTCCAGCCTTGAAAGTTGACAGGTACCTCTGCTACTGGCAGAGAGATTATCTGCCCCTCAATCCCTGCCACCTTCATGCTCTCATTTGGGATTATAAACTCCCTAGGAATAATATCTGGATGGCACAGGGTTACCTGGGAACAAGTGTCCCGCAGCCCCCTATACTGACGGTCAAGTATTCCTACGTCCACCCCTGCTGTCTCAAACAACTGAGAATCTGTTTTTATCAGCAAGCAGCGCTTTACCTCCAGAAGAGGACCATTTTCCTCAGCCTGATCAGCAGAGGTAGCTGTTCCAGACTGAGTAGTCATGGCAACAGGCTCCCTCTGTGACAATGAGCTTTGCTCTTTCTGGACACAGAACACAGCTTTTGGCTTGGTCCCACTAGAATTCTGAGGCACCATTCCTTTTAGCTGCTTTAATTTCTCACACTCTGAGATTAGATGACCCTTTCCCTGACAGAAATAGCATTTTCTAGTGTATTTGGATTCCCTCTCCTCTTGTTTCGGTTTTCCCTCCAAATTCTGAGGGCTTGGTTTCATGCCTGAGGGCTTCCCTTCACCATGGGCCCCTCCCCCTTGCTGGCTTTTCCCTGGTCCCTGAGAGTACTTGCTGTAGGTTTCTTTGGGTTTACCTACAGATTTCCCCTCACCCAAGGGCTTTCTTATTTGGGAAATAAAATCCGCGATCTCTGCGGCTGCTGCCACAGATTTCGGTTTCCTTTCCCTCACCTGGAAGTTCAATTCCCCATGCAGGACTGAATAGAACTGTTCCAGGGCTATCAAGTCTTTAAGCTGTTCATAGGTCTCTGTCCCCTCCTGCGATAGCCATTTCCCAAGCAGCCTCACCAATTGGGCCCCCACTTGGGTAAAAGTCTGTTCTGGCTTCTTGGTGAGGGACCTGAACCTTTGTCTCAGCTGCTCTGCATTTATCCCATGTCTTGCAAACACCAGTTTTTTAAACTCTGCGAAATCTTTCATCCGTTCCTCAGGCATCTCGGCATAAACCTCAGCCAGGCTACCACTGATTAAAGACCGCATGATGGTCATCTTCTCAGTTTCCCTCACTGAGAAGTCCACAAACGCTCTTTCCACTAAGGAAAAGAACACCTCGGGACAATCTCCCTTGTGGTACACAGGGAATTTCTTCAGGTCAGCCTTAGACAATTGGCCTCCCTCAGAATCCCTATTGTTATTATTGTTCTGGTTCATCAGTTCCAGTTTTCTTAATTCAAACGCCATTCTCTCTCTCTCCATTCTTTCTTCCCTCTCCATTCTCGCTCTCTCTAACCTTTCCTCCATTTCCCTCACCCTCAGTTCATGCTGTTGGGCTAGGATCAATTTTCTGAGTTCTGGGTCCTGCTCTCCTGTGCTGTCACCTTGCACTGAGCCAAATTCATCCTCAGAACCTTGGTCAATCTGGGGGTCTTTCACTTCACTCATTTCTGTTACTTGGCTTCGAGTCAAGGGCATACCCCCCCTCAGAACAGGCTGCTTTAAAAAGTCAAGCCTCAAAATAAAACGACCACTTTTTTCCTTCTTGCCTCAGAACCAGCTCTCCTAGAGATTGCTGCTGTTCTTCAGCACTAAATTTGCAACAGTATCGAGTCAGAGCTGGCAGCAGAAAACCTGCAAGCTCAGAAGGTCAGACAGAAAACATGGTATGACCACAAAGCTAGAGAGAGGCACTTTGACCCAGGGGAGGAAGTGCTTTGGCCTAGGCTCTGCAGAGAGAGCAAACTGCAGCTGGGTATCCCAGAAAGAGAATACTTGGGTCACAAGGTAGGGGGAGGAGTGATAAAACCCCTGGAGGCCAAAATAGAAGCTGTTCGTGATTGGCCTAGACCCAACACCAAGAAAAAGGTCAAATCATTTCTTGGGTTGGTGGGCTACTACAGAAAGTTCATCCCGAGGTTTAGCGAGATTGCGGCTCCGCTGACCGATCTGACGAGGAAGAAGACTGATGACAGCATCCCGTGGACCAGCGACTGTGAGGCGGCGTTCCAGAGGTTGAAGGAGGCGTTAATCAACTATCCTGTCCTGCGTGCTCCAGACTTCGACCGGGAGTTTATCATCTACACCGATGCGTCTAACAGCGGGGTAGGAGCAGTTCTGTGCCAGGAGGATGAGAATGGTGACCAGCATCCAGTGTCCTACCTGAGTAGGAAACTTCAAAAAGGTGAGAGACATTTGGCAACCGTGGAGAAGGAGTGTCTGGCCATAGTCTACGCGATCCAGAAGGCCAAGCCTTACATCTGGGGAAGACATTTTATTCTGTGTACTGACCATTCACCATTGCAATGGTTAAAGACGATGAAAACCCACAATAGCAAACTTATGAGGTGGGCTTTGAACTTACAGGACTATGACTTTGAAGTGAAGGTGGTCAGAGGGTCAGTGAACTGGATCTATCACACAGTTACTAAGCTGCCACCAACCATTCCCTATAATAAGTCACACAGACCAGGGATGGATTTTTAAACAACAAAAGAATAAGGTTTATTTTAAATACAAACAGGGTAAATAAAACAATCAGGTGAATAAAATAAAGTAACGTGGCTTATTCTCACACACACAAGCATACAGTTTGGTTCACCTAGAACCTTTAACTTAAAGCACAGACCCTGAACCCATCAGTTCTGGCTAACCCACAGACCCCTGAACCTTTCAGGCTGGTACTCTGACACACAGTAGTACCCTGTCAGACACCCAGACTCCCACAACAGCTTCTTCTTCCCCAGCTGCTGCTTCGTCCCAACCCAGTGTCTCACAGTCTGTCTCAGCATCTCCTCTTCACCACACAGGCATCACATATTTATACAGTACAGCCCCTCCTCCTGATGTCCCGCCTTCCACTCCCCATAGGATGGAACTTTCCCTCCAAACCCATGACAGACAGGTAACATCAGTGCTGTTATGTAACACCTCCCCTCTTTAAAAGTTGTTTTGTAGGGGGAAAGCTAAAAGTGCTTTTCACCAAAAAAACAACCTGCATAAAATACACAACAACATTTATACATACCATATAATACTTACATATACTTACACTCCAAGTTAACCATAGCAAATATGCATTTAAACATTTTACCATATACAGTACATCAATTTACCTTTATTAATACCAACCAAATTCAAAACCAGGTACATTTTAACTTTTTGTTTTCATTATATACATATAGTCCATGTTCTTTCGCCGTCTTCATTCTTCAGGTCTTCTTGATAAGGCGTCAGCAACACAGTTCACTGACCCTCTGACCACCTTCACTTCAAAGTCATAGTCCTGTAAGTTCAAAGCCCACCTCATAAGTCTGTGTGTCTGTGAATTTCGTTGTATGTGTATATACTTACAATGACAATAAATTATTATTATTATTATTATTATTATTATTATTATTATTATTATTATTATTATTATTATTATTATTATTATTATTATTTATTTATTTATTAGACTTTTACCCCGCCCCCCCCTAGACAAAGTCTACTCGGGGTGTCTTACATGGATAATAAAAACACAACAATATAACATATATAAGTCAGGTGACTTCACCTGCTGAAGAGCAGTGGAGAAATCTTTCTATAGAAATGATCAGAGTTATTATTCTGGGATTTTGAATGTTTTTTTTAAAGTATTGGCAAAAGTGTTAAAAAAGAAGTGAACAGCCTGAGTAAAGTAATATGGAGGATCGGCTGTTACCCAAGTAGCAGATCCCCCCTCTCCACATTGCTGAAATGGTCCAATGGAAAGGCAAGAGCCAATACAACTGGTTCCAGCGATGTCGCAGGAGTTGGCAGAACGACATGAACTGCCTTCGGGACTCCAGCTCCGGATTTTGCTCTAGGTTAACTCCTGAAGCAGTTTCCATGAGTGGATATAGCCACAGGGAAGTGGAGGTATAAAAAACAGAGTTTTCCTTCTCCTAGATGGGCTGCCCCCAGGCCATGCGGTGGGGGGAACCAAAAGAAAGCCTAGCAAAGAAAAAAAACTCCTCAGCAAAATGTCCATGCAAGCATACCTGGCCTTCATTCTCAGCCCAGCTTCCTAAGGAAAAGGGCCCAGGGTCCTGGGACACCCTCATTTAAAGTAGAAACCCCACCTCTAGGGCCCACCCCCAGGCCATGCCATGGGGGGACCAAAAGAAAGCCCAGCAAAGAAAAAAAAACTCCTCAGCAAAATGTCCATGCAAGCCCTCATGTTCTATCAAATAGAGCAAATGGAAGTTTGCAGGGTGGTCACGTGAAGCAAGAATGTTTTTCATGGTACATGTTTCTCTCTCCTTCCTTTCTCAGGTCCACCTTAATTCAATGTACAAATCTATATTTCTGTGTTTAAAATAGTATAGTTTTGCGTAATCTTCCTCATTAATAATGGTTGCATTTGATACTGCCCTTGGCTTGCCCTGGATCTTAATCATGCCCCCTAGGTTGTTTTTTTTTTTTTTTTTGGCACACCCTCATGTTACTCTCCTGTATGCAGGAAAATCGCCCCAGAGGGAGATCACAGCTGCGATACAAGGATATCTGCAAGTGGGATCTGAAGGCCTTAGAAATGGACCTCAACAGATGGGAAACCTTGACATCTGAGCGTTCAGCCTGTAGGCAGGTGGTGCATCATGGCCTCTCCCATTTTGAAGAGGCACTTGTCCAGCAGGCCGAGGCAAAGAGGCAGTCCTGAAACCAGAAAATCAGGGAGCTGGGCAGGGGGCAGATTGTTTTTGTCTTCAGTATGGAAGGAATTGTCACTCTCGAATTGGCCGTCTCAGCCAGACTAGACGTTGTTCCAAGTCCTCTGTTCAGAGCACTGAAGGATGCCTAATCTAATCATGTTACTTATGATCTTTGTTCAATTTACAAGCAATTAAAAGGTGCTTCCAGAGTAGAAGGATCAGTTCATAGAGTGGTGTTATTGCCCAGAGAAAGGTCAAATGTATTCACAATCCTTACATTCTTCAGGAAGGCTCCTTCTAATGTTCCTCATTACTCATATTGCCCAGCCCTTTCAAATCCACACATGTGTCCCCATATTCATCTCTGAATCGTTGGGAGGTATGCAGGAGAGGTCTACTCTGGGGGCCCATTTATACAACCTGGCTGTCTAAACTTAAAGCGCAACTATAGTAGAGCTTTCGAAAAGCCAATTTATCACATTAACTCTGAAATGCAGAAAAAGATACTTCTGTCAAAGAAATGATTCACTCAAAGCAGCATTTAAGCAAAAACATCTGGATCAACCTCATAATTATGCCACTCTAGTGTGTACTATGTACATTCTCCAGTGTCTTCAGATTTACATATTGTATTCCACTCTGTAATGAAATCCAGTGATACATATGCAGAAAGCACATAAATGAAAGAGAGACATAAAGAGGAGTTATCACTTCTGGGACTAGAAAGTAAATAGCCATGTTGGCAGGAGGAAGCAGCTACTAAGCCATGTCTACTTGCTGCAAGGAAGCTGTTCAGCTACTTTCCTTCGGTAGAGTCAACATAGTTCGTATAATAATGTCACCTTGGCATGAGCTTTATCCAAATCAAAAAGTAATTTCCTCCCATTTTAGTGGCACATAAAGGCCCTTTGTTGTAGCATTTATAAGGAAACTACTGAAACTAGCCTGCAGCATTTATGCTTACTTTGAATGTAGCTCCTTTTGAGTTAGCAAATGGCTCATTTAATACGCCTATTTTTCTCTAACAACTCTGCCATTCATAAGTATTTCACAAACAGTTTCTATAAGTAATCGTGGGTCCTATGGGTCACCTATATTGAATACTTGAGTTCTGCATTGTGTGAGACTGCGAGGATCACTGGAAATTGCTGTCTTCAAGAATGACTCCAGGTTAGTGTCAGCCTGGCTTCCATACTCAACTCTCATGCCATCATCGCAGGGCCAAGAAAATGTGAGCTCAAGGTTAATGTGACTGACATTCAGGCATGCCCCATCTTTAATGAAAGGCAGGGCTAAAGGAAATATGACCTTCCAGATGTGGCTAGGCTGCAACTCCCACCATTCCTCACTATTGGCTAATAGGAATTGCATCCCGAGCAACACATTTTGACCACTACTGGCTTATGGCAACAGTTCTCCAATATGCTATGATGAACATCAGAAGCCTCACTTCTCTACATACTACATTAGTAATATGGGAGCCTGATTTGTGTTGGCTTTCTCCCAGGGCCAGCCACCCCTTTAGGCAGGATGAACTACCCTCCTGAGGTGAGGGGAACTGCAATAAATCCCCTGCTCAGCCAGGCCACACCGCTATGCCAAAGCCATGCCAGTTTCTCTCCTGTTGGAGTAATGCTGCAGCAGAGGTAACATTTATTTGCTTATAATTGGAAAGAGAGCACTCCTTGGAAGGAAAAATCATTAGTTTATCATAGTATGATAATACTGCATTCTGTGTGTTATAAATTGCTGTGCTTTTGCTTTGTGATTGGTCATTGGGAAGTCAACACAGGCTTCATTGTCAAGTCTGATTGCTCAGATATGAAGCTATGAAGGAAGTAGATGGCTGAAGGGGAAACAGATCATCAAAACAGGAAATATGCATTTGCTTCCGTATGTAATTTATCTCAGAGTAATAGCTAGCATGCAGCATGGGCCCTAATGCCTTGTTCATCAGAGTAAAAGACCTGTCAGAGCAAAGTACTGGAGGGAGGAGATTAAGGGATTAGCCTAGTTCGGCCAATAAAGCAGCAAGGCAGAATAGTCTATGTCCTGCCACTTTGGACATCATAAACAACTATGTGAGCCCTGCTTTTTCCCCCTGTTCCACGGCCATAATGAAAGAAATATAGGGAGGCTGCAGTTTTATGGCATTATCTGTCTACAACATCATTCCTTCATGGAACTGAGGAGACACCAACATATGGATGAACTAATATGTGGTGTCTTCTGATGTGTTTGGAGAGTTGTCATATTACTTTAATGGCATGGGAAAGAGCTGTGTTATGGTAGTTCCCACACTTCAGGTATAAGATTTTAAAAAGGATTGCCTAGGAATAAATATATGTAGAGTGGGTAATAATGGCCTTTTCTTGTTCTTTAGAAAGACACGTGTCAGCGTAGCACTGATCTTTAAAATTCAAAGTCCTACTATATGATATCTTTTCATCTGCAGTAGCCTGAAAACCAATAAATCCATATTTATGTACTTAAAAGATATATAGGCTCAGAACTCAAAGCAGTTTTCACAAAATGATAGAACTACAGAGCAGGAAGGGACCTCAAAGGTCATTGAGTCCAGCTCCCAGAAGACAAAGCAGGATCCCCACAGCAAAAGCCCCTGTAAGAGTTGGCCATGTAAACTCTATCCCAAAGCCTTCCATGGAGGATTGTTGGCCACTTTCAGAGTAATTCATTTCATTTTCTTACTGAACGAAATTCTTCCTAATGTTTAGATGTTTATATAGGTCTATTCAGAAATTACAGGCTGAAAACAAATAGAACTGTGAAATGTTGTGAGGACATGGGCCAACGCATAAATCCTGCACCTGCTGCCTCCAATATCAACCAGACTGTCACATTTTCAATGTGAAGTTCTGAAAAGGTGTGTTCAGCTGAAGGTCCTTACAGTGCTTCCATGACTGCACGTCCGACTGTATTTCCTCACAAGAGTCACTTCAAACTTTTATACTGAGAGTGTGATGGTCTGGCTGATGTCTGAGGTGGGGAGTGAGGTAGGCCACAGGACTTAAGTGTCTGTCTCTGTCCCAACATGATTGCATATCTATCTGCTTTCAGATCACCACACCTGAGTAGGGTTAAACCCTTAAAAACCAAGAGCCCTCCCCCAAGACGTTTTGCTCTTGAGATAGGACAGCCAGTATACCAAACTATCCAAGAAAGCCAGCAAGGTATAGTAGCTATAGGGCTGAACTAAGATCTAAAAGGCTTAGTTTCAAATCCCTACTCAAATCCCAGGCTCAGTCTATAACTTTCAGCCAAGTACACTTTCTCAGCCTCAACTAAGGCTAATTACAAGGTAGGATGCATATGTTACAGCTGAATGAGAGAGCCTCGCACACAAGGCAGAAAATTCCACAAATTCCCCATCCCTTTCCCTAGCAACAAAAATAATACACCAAGAAGGAACATATTTCTGCCACTTTATGATAGCCATCATCTGCTACCTGAGGTAAATATGATGTTCTGTCTAATAGTTGGTCTGGTTGACTACCACAGATACGAACCGCGGTTTCCCCATAAAGCAGCACTGAAATGCATAATTTGAACCTGGTTTACAAAACAACATCTCCCAGCTCTGACAGCCAATGAAGTGAGTCTAAAGAAGTGTACTAAGGAAGACAAACAAACTCAGTGATTGAAACCCCTTCCTTCCTATGGACAGTGTCTTGGTAACCCTTGCTGGTTATGAATTAACTAGGTTGACCTTTGCAATAGTTAGCCCCAGTGCTCTTCTGACTCCAAACGATGCTCAATGCCAAATCTGGTAGGTTTGCCTTTTACCTTCATGGGCATTTTGTCCCTGTTGTATAAATCGTGTCCCACATGAGTGGATGGGAAACTTCAAAGTCAAAATCAAGAAGTGAATACAAATGTAAGGACTCTGTAAAGTCTCAAGCGAAGGAGGTGCAAAACCTCTATGACAGCACTAAAGTAGTAATCTGTAAGGGTTTGTTTTAGTAGGATAAAAATAATTATGGGATCAGGTAGAATACCATTCCCAAGTGGAGGGCAAGACGGCACCTCACAAATCACTGTCATGAAGCAAAGGCTAGGACATTTGCATGTGAAAAGACAGGGGAACAGCATTTATGAAGAACTGTGAAATTAGGCCTGTATTTATTATTATAATTTTGTGTCATCCCCATCTCATTTCAGCATGACCTGTAAGAATAGATTAAATTAGTGCCATTTTCTTCTCTTGTTAACATCTTTATCACAAGAGCAAGCTGTCAGGATTTTAGTGTCAAAAAATAGTCCGGGAATTACTGAAGGCAATTGTTAGGCTATTTCTATATAGCTTGCATTGATCGGCTACCACAATCTGGCTTCCGCTTCCTTGCAGAGGGGCAGGTGCTCTATAGGGGCACAATCAGTGTAAAAACTTGCGACACCATACTTGCGCTGATAGAAAATGTGGAGAACTTCACTGTTTGAATCTGCAAGAAGTGGAGAGATACAGGAAGAGTGAAAAGCATGAAGCCTAAAGATGGAACGCTAGAACTGATATTGAGATATCTGCTTGTCTTATATGTAAGGATAAAACAAATGTTGGCTGACTTGGTGCTGCGTTTGCACAGAAGGATCATCCAAGATTTGGATTATAGTGTATGTGGCCCATTCACTCTTGCTTTGCTTTTTTCAAATGTTTAACACATTGTCTGAATCAGGGATTCTGGCTTGTTGCTCCCCAAAAAGCCTGGATTTGTATACCAAGAATAAACTCTGGTTAATGGGCTTATAGATTTATAAAACAGAATCTCAATTTGGATGATATCCTAAACAAAAATCTTATTGCAAAATAGCACATGTGGAACGGCCATTCTGCAATCGGTTTCTCTATTTTGTTGGTCATCTGTCATCCACCCAGATGCATGACACAGTGAACAACCAGTTGTGCAATCCGGGCATGTCTGAGAGTTCAAAATTGAACAAGGCAGATATTGCACACTGCTTGTATGATACCAGTTTATGCTGAGTGAAATGAACAGGAGTCTGGTCTCTGGTTGTTGGAGAAGAGGAGCAAGAATGAAATCCCCTATAACAGTGGTTCCTAACTTTGGGTCCCCAGATGTTCCTGGACTACAACTCCCAGAAATCCTGGCCAGCACAGCTAATGGGGAAAACTTTTAGTCCAAGAACATCTGGGGACCCAAAGTTGGGAACCACTGCCCTAGAACCTTTAACATCTAGCTTTTCCTACAAGAAATGTGAATTTCCTGGAATCCTGGTACATTATTCTGTTCAGATGTAGTCAATATCTATCCCTGTAAAGAAAATTATTCAGCTTCAGTTTTTATAGTGCTCCATTCAGCTGCTAAACACAATGCATTGTTAAACAGAAAAGCTTCAAAGAAAAAAACGACCATGTGACATTTCTTTCAGCAGTGCATTGCTTTCAGCAATAAAATACTGTACGTATTTCACAGTTTTATGTGTATTTATCCGGGATTAAGTCCCACTGAGTTCAATTAGACTTACCTCTAAGCAGACATGTCTAAATTTTCATTTCTTTCTTGAACAGAAAGAAAATCCCTATTTTTATTGAATTCTTCAGTTGGAATCAGTTGTTAATCCCAACAAGAGTAGACCCATTGAATCAATAGGTTTTACATAAATGTTTGCTTGCTTTGTAGCAATTGGGTGTATTTTAGTTGGAACTACCACTTGAATATAGGGTATTATTCATCTTGATTTTAATGAGGCCCATGTTTTCCTCAGAGCTTGTCCTGTGTGCATACGAGTAATACATTCGAAACAGAGATGAAAAATAGGGCAGAATATAAGAAAGGGAAATCAATGTAAGGAAAAAGGAAAAGTGTTAAAACAGGGATATGAAAATGCAGGATCCTGTAGTTTTCACAAAAAGATTGGATAGGTGGGTGAGGTTATGGGAATAAAATATTATACTTAGATGAATATTGCTTAAAATATTTCCCATTTTTACAGCACTTTAAAATGCTACCATTCTTTAATGTGTTTATCAACCACAGAATTCTTAGTATGATGTTGCCAAGCTCATTATTATCAGAGTCTTCCTTGCAAGCCTTTTTGATGTGCAAAATCAGGCTATAATAGACTCCCAAGGATTTCCTGTACATTGTTCTTCCCACAAAGCCTTCCTTGCTCTACTTTGACCTCACTCCACTAGTTCAGGACAGAAATGATATGAAAGATGAGGGGAATTGAAAAGATAAAGGGAAAGAAAATTTGCTCTGAGTCCTAGCTTGGGTCAAAGTTAGGCTGAAGGATTAATGGATTGATCTCACTGATTTAATGGGCAGCATAATCCTATACATTTCTTCTCAAAAATAACTCTTACTGGGTTTAGTGGTGCTTAGATTAAGATTAATGTGTATACTATACAATATATAGGATTGCAGTGTTAGTCCTATTATGAGAGAGGAATCTTACACTTTTTCACTTTCATTAGGCTGCATAGGTTTACCAGGGAGAAAATGTCATCAAACACAGAATATATCCAGACATGGAAGCTGGAGCAGCCTGGTTCACACTTAAAAGGTTTTTATTAACTATACTGCACTAGAGCACTGTGAGGTCACCCTATTTACTCTGGAGGTAAATACAGTATTCGTTCTGGATTCTAATTTGGTCTGAGGCAGTGTATCTGATTTGTTTCCAATTCGGAATTCAAATTGATTCAGAAATTCAGATTGCCAACCATCTCACTGACCTGCCAAAGAAAACTAAAACTGGATATAACTTTTTTGTTTTTTCATGGATATGAAAAAGCATCAGTGAGACATGATAAACCCTAAAGAAGTGAGTATGCTCACTAAACATCAGATATCTAGTTTCACAGTTTTGTGTACTAGGCACCTTTAAATGTTGCTATCTTCAGAAAACAAAATACAGTTCTAAACAAATGTACGCAGCTGAGAGCTCAATCTTGACTCTTCATGCTGTCTATGTCCTGTCACTCTTTGGAGGGACGCTTTCCTAGAGCCTTTACAAGATCTACAAGTTTTTACAGCAGAAGAACTGCAGCAAAGAAGACTTGGTTAAGGTAAGGGAAAAAATGAAAGGAGGAACCATCGAACAGGAGTTATGAGAATGGGTTAAAATACTGCACTGATACACAGCACAGTGTGCATTGGGCAGGCACGTAGGAAGCAGTGCTTGGAACAGGTGGGCAAGAAGGCGGGTTAAAGGGTTGGCAGCTAAATCAGAGACAATCCTTCCAGGTGGATGTAGCTTCCATGCTGGGGAGGTAGGATTGTGCAAGGCTCTGAAGAATATCTCTCAGGTTCAGAATTAGTGCTGCACTAAACAGTGCAACAAAGATCAAAATCAGTGAAGTATTTCCCTGAAAGTTAGCTTGGTGAGCCCTAGATGGGCACAGAGGAGGTGGCAGTGGTTGATGCAGGCAGGCAAAGAGGTGGGCAGAGCAAAGCAGCAGTCAGCTATGTCTAACTAAAATACTCTTCTAGATGGCATAGCCCCTTTATTTAAGAAATGCAAAGCGTATCCTCAAAGACTAGACTTGAAATACAGCAGGCACCACCCAATCATTATAAGTACAGTGGTGCCTCGCATAACGATGTTAATTGGTTCCATTAAAAACATTGTTATGTGAAAACATCGTTAAGCGAAACACCATTTCCCATAGGAATGCATTGAAAACCGGTTAATCCGTTCCAATAGGAGCTTATTCAATACATTTCAATGGTAGGAAAAAAATCACCAAAAATTCAAAAAGACTCAGAACGAAGCCAAATTACTTTAACGAAGGTTTTATTAGGTGCACTAACGATTCCAAGCATTTTAAACATTTTTAAACATTTTAGAATATTTTTAAAATAGCGAAAACAGGGCTGTCAAAAAAACCGTTAAGCGAAACAGGGGACCTAAAACTGTCATCGTTAAGTGAAGCAAGGTCCCAAAAATCGTTATGCGAAAATCCCCCATAGGAAACATCATTAGGTGAGGCGGCAAAATTTCCAGCAAAAGCTATCGTTATGCAAATTCATCGTCGAGTGAGGCACTCGTTAAGCGAGGCACCACTGTACATTAAACTTAGTTTAATAGGGCACGAGCATTCGTGGACTTATCCCATTTTTTCAGATTCGTGGTGATAGTGACGATGACAGAGGTGGTGGTGCGGTAGCAGCATGATTGCAGAAGTGGCATTACAGGACACACACACCCAGCACAAACTGAAAACCAAACCATGAACTTATTAGCTTTTCCAGTCGAGTTGTGGTGGGCTGTGGGTCATGGCTAATCACAAAACAATGTGAACCACTATTTTTCAGATCTGTGCCAATCTCTATTCATGGTCAACTAGAGCCGCCACTTGGTGGCAAAGGAGAACTTCTCTGCCTTCCTCTGGCCTTATGTAGTTGTATTGCTTCCATGCAGATGCCTCATGACTGATGTATTTTAAACTAATGGTCAGATATAGAGGTAATGTATTCAACTGAACTTGTAAATGAGAAATATGAGTTGAAATAATAGAGAGAATGGATTAGGTATTAAAATAGTTATTTGTTCGCACAGAGATGGATGAAATGGGTAGTCAAAATGATCATGCTGCTTGTTGTACTTTGTGTTCACATATGAATTAAATGTGCACTATAATAATGTGTGTGCTTTCTGAAAAATAAATGTGCTTCCTGGGAGAATTCAGATGAATAAACAATTGCATACACAATTGCATATATACAAGCAAGAAAGAGACATTTTGGAAAAAAAAATATTCAACATGGAGACGTTAAATTGGACATCCAACAATTAGGGCCATTTGGGGTGGGTAGAAAGGAGAATATATGTTTGCCTACCAAAAATGCATACAAAGCCCACAAAATAAATTATGGCTGAAAAAGGTAAAGAGAGAATCATGCTCAGCTACTCTAAGACAAAAACGCTGGGAAGTTGAGGGACAGAGGCTCAGGACTATCAACAGCAAACTCAGACCCATCATCACCCTCTCTAGGACCTGCTGCCTACTGTGCTAAACCATTATAACTAAACTGTTATAACTTCAGGAACCTCACCCAACCCCACTCTGCAAGCAATTTGCTCTGGCAATCATGGTAAAGTTCTTGCCACAGAGTTGTTAATGAAGATAGCCCATCTCGTCTTTTGCCCTTTTTGACCACGTCACTATCATACTTTCCTTATATGGAGATTTTGGAGATGCCATTGCCTGGCATTCCTCCCTTCTTTTAAGATGTCCAGGTCACTTTGGACCCTGTTGCTCAGTTGCATAACCAAATGTAGCCATTCCACCTTGAGCTGGAACTCATACAAATTGTTCTGATTTGTTTTTTAATTCAGGATCCTGTTGAGGCAGATCCAGAGCCCCATACTATGCTTTCTGGAGGCTAAGGCATTGCAAAGGGGAAAGTGGCACTGAAGACTGAGATAGTGGCCAACTGTCCTCTTTCACGAAGACTCTGATAAACACTTTCCCTATACTGAAAATTTCCTTTACTTTCCCTATGCTGAAAATATACTTTCCTGACTACTTAAGTATATCAGCTCCTTAAAACACTTTGTAGCTGTGATTATGGAAGATGTCTATTTACCTTGGAATGTCCTTTGTATATCATGCTTGATTTAGAAGCCTAATTCAGATCACTCTCCATTTCAGGGTTAAGTGCTGTGCATGAGGAGTCTCATAGCAGAGTGGTTAAACTGCTTGGCAGTTTCTTGATCAGCCCTTTAAGACAAGAGAAAGAAGTGTATTTATGTATAAAGTATGTCTGTCTGTCAGGCTGCCACCAGGCTCCCAGCCAGACATTTCATTACATAATGTGTACACGTAAGTGCATTCCCTCTTAAGAAAGTCACTTATAAAAAGTGGACCAAATAGGGTTCCTTGAAGTCCACATGCCATTTGGATGCAAGGGTTGCACCAAAGGACAAACAGAACTCCTAGAGACTCCATTTATCCCTCTCCAGCCCAGCCATCTCATTGCATTTCTCCAACGCCCACTTGCTTTTTAATTTCCATCCTTATTTTGTATCAGGCTGTAAGACTATTTTTTTCGGCTTTGAAATTCTTTTCACCCAATGTCAACCTATTTTTCCTGATGCACACATTTATTTAGCCATGTTACTTTATGTATGCATTGTCACCATCAGCTAAAGCATTCTGCTTTTGTGTGTGGGGGGGGGATGTGGTGGCACTGCGGGCTAAACCGCAGAAGCCTGTGCTGCAGGGTCAGAAGACCAGCAGTCGTAAGATCGAATCCACGCGACGGAGTGAGCTCCCGTCGCTTCTCCCAGCTCCCGCCAACCTAGCGGTTCGAAAGCATGCAAATGCGAGTAGATAAATAGGTACCACCTCGTTGGGAAGGTAACAGCGTTCCGTGTCTAAGTCGCACTGGCCATGTGAACACGGAAGATTGTCTTCGGACAAAACGCTGGCTCTATGGCTTGGAAACGGGGATGAGCACCGCCCCCTAGAGTCGAACATGACTGGACAAAAATTGTCAAGGGAAACCTTTACACCTTTACACACACAGAGACACACACATACAGTATATGTGTGTAAGCAAAAAGCCATATATATATATTTTAAAATGTGAGTGTCTGAGAATGCCTACAATTGACTATATATATATATATACTGTACACATATATATACATAGTCACACAAACACACACACATACACACACACACACACATCTATATCAATTGTAGGCATTCTCAGCCACTCACATTTTTAAATGTGTACATTATTTGGTGCATTGTCTATTTCTTCAAAAAGCTCCACATAACTTGCACATGGCTGAATTTGGAAAAGGAATTTTTACAATGAGTCTCAGGAGGTTTGTATGATTTTACAGCTTTCTTTGAAGCTGTAAAATCATACAAAATTCTTTCCCATTTTCCTACTTTTACTGCTATGGTGTTACCAGTAGCATGTTTTGGTTTAAAAAAAAAAGAATAACAGAGTTTGTGTAGGATGGGAAGCCCATGTTCAGACAATTATCTAAATTCTGTTTGCCTCTTTAATTTCATTGATACAGTCTTTCTTTTTCCTACTGGGTCTCTATTTAGCTTGTTATGTGCCATCAAGTTACCTCTGACTTGATGACCCCATGAATGAGCGCTCTCCAAAATGTTCTGTCCTCAACAGCCCTGCTCTGCTCTTGAAAACTCAAGTCTGTGGTTCTTTTAGGGAATCAATCCATCTCATATTTGGTCTTCCCCTTTTCCTGTTGCCTTCAACCTTTCCCAACATTACTGTCTTTTCCAGAGAATATTGCCTTCTCATGATGTGCTTAAAGTTGGACAGCTTCACTTCAACTGCAGAGATAGTTCAGACTTGATTTGATGTAGGACCTACTTGTTCTTCTTTTATGGCAGTTTTGGGTAGCAACAAACATCTTCTCAATGGAACAGCACCATTGCAAAATATAAAATCATAATTTCCCAATTCAATTTTTTAAAAGGACAAAGAAATCATCAATCCAGTTTAGAAGGTATTTAAAATAAACAGGTGAACTCCATCTTGAATAAAAAATGTCAGATCATCACAAAGTTCTCAAGAAAGGTTAAATAATGCACATTTTGTTACATGGTGTCCTTTGGAGCAGATATTTAAAATTTTCAAATTGTTAAAGATAAGGCATGCTGTCTATACCAATATCTTCTACCCGTATATCGTTTCTAAAACAATTAATTCTGTTTTCTGTAAATGATTACCACTTCACTGAGAAGAATTCAGCAGAACAGAATATTGTCATCAATGCATAATAGGCTCCTGCTGTTTGCTAAGTGGGAAGACATTAGTAAAAAATATGGTCACTCATTGCTTGAACCAGTAGGTCAGAGCACAATATAAAATTCAGTTTGCAATTAAAAAACCAAGATGCCTCCAGTTGTAAACGTGGTTACTATTTAGAATAATAGAAAAGTTATGAGAAGCAAAAGTATAGTCCAATATGGTCAAGCCTGAGACAATTCCCTACATTATAGGTAGCCAGATCTCACCTTCTACAGGTGGAGAAAGTTTGGCTATAGTTACCTTAGTAACTACATATTGTAGGGCTCACCAGATAGGGTCACCCAAGGGCCCAGGGCCCAATTCCTCATGGTGCCTTCCAGAAAAATAGCCAGCCTATGTGGACTTGAGCAAGCTGCATGGTGTCAGACTTCCAACAAAAGGAAAGACTAGGACCCCACTTGAATGCTTCATGCTTTGAAAATCCTGGAAAGGGTTGGAATAATCATCTTAGAACTGCAGAGCTGAATGGGACTCGGCTTTCTCTCAAATTGATGAGACATGATGATGATTATGAGGGCCGCTTTCAGAAATCATCCAAAAACTGAAGTTGGTCAAAATCAATGCTGAAATATTGTAATGACACTTTAAAAACTGCATTTGCTCCCACTGCATTTCTGCACCTGTTTTGATTTTTTAAATCCTTAATGACTCAGAATTAAGACACCTTACAAATTGTCTTCTTCACCAGATATTCATCAGGACCTTTCCAGATGCTCTTGTCAAGTGAAGTAAGAAAGGGCTGCTAGCAAGAGAGGCTTTTTGATGGTGCCAAAATGGTGGCCTTCCCCACCCCCTGAAAGACTTTTGTGAACCTCCTCCATTTTCTTTCCTGTGCCAGAGATGGGAAAAGTTACTTTTTCAGACTACAGCTCCCAGCATGACCATTGTCCAAATTTGATTTTATTTTCAATGAACTCTGGACAAATAAATCTTGAGCTTTTGCCAAGTGTTGCTAGGATAGGATGCACAAACAGCCCACCACTGATTCGCCGGCACAATACTGGTCTTCCCATGGTGCAGCAAATCTGTGGCCCCCACAGGCTGGATTTTCTAGTGCCATCAACATGCCTGTCTATGTCCTGTTCCCTTGCTCAGTATGATCTGGATGGCCCATGACATTTTGCTGCGTGATGCAAAGGACATTTTTCTGCATGGTGCTTCTGTTCCAGTGCAGAACTCAGGTAGCAAAAGTAAAAAAAGAACCCTAGATAAGCAGGTATGTGCAAATTTGCATTATGTGTACCAGCTGCAGAACCTCACTTCCCTCCTCTTTTTAAAGTGTGTTCATATCCTTGACATGCACAGGCCCTGCAGTGACGCTTTGCTTTTCTGTTTAGCACAAAAGGTAAATGCACTTGTTTTTGACTAAACAATTCTGCTTGGTTCCTGCTACAAGAGTAGCTCCCCTTAAGGTCTCTTGTTATTTGCCAGTGGTGTGAATTAATTTGTTTATTGCAACTTCCTAATATTACAAGATTTAGTGTGAACAGAGAGGGCCATAAATTCAGCTGTGGATCACAGAGGCAAAAGATTTCCTCAGGGACCAATTGACATAATCAAGTACATTAACATCATTCCAATATGTGTGTGTATATATCTATAAATAAATCTCTCTCATACACACTCACTCTCACACACACACACACAAATACACATATGCATGCAGAAACACGAATGAACAGAGCAGATTATATTCCTTTTTAAGAGAATGTTTTATCATGCTACATAGTATCACAGCAAATATGAAAAATCTGAATATTACAACACCTCCCAGAACATTACAGTAACTGCAGCAAGATCAAAATATAGATTTTTTTTCTTCAGTGACTGCAGAAAACATATACTGTATTAACACACATACACCCCAAAAGATGGCTCACTGATGCTTGGAGTTGTCCAAAGTCTCTTCCTTTATCTATTTTTGTATTTTGCCTATGCATCACCATTTCTTTCTTTTTTTTCTTTCTTTCTTTCTTTTTCTTTCTTTCTTTCTTTCTTTTTCTTTCTTTCTTTTTCTTTCTTTCTTTCTTTCTTTCTTTCTTTCTTTCTTTCTTTCTTTCTTTCTTTCTTTCTCTCTCTCTCTCTCTCTCTCTCTCTCTCTCTCTCTCTCTCTCTCTCTCTCTCTCTCTCTCTTTCTTTCTTTCTTTCTTTCTTTCTTTCTTTCTTTCTTTCTTTCTTTCTTTCTTTCTTTCTTTCTTTCTTTCTTTCAGTCCAGCTCAGCATCTAATGGCCTGAAGAGGACTTGCTTCTTCACATAACAGAAAGCTTTAGATTTAAGATTTGTCTCCCCACTCCTTCATTAGAGGGGATAGTGAACAGCCTCTATGCAATGGGTGTTAATGAATGTGAAGGAAGATTTTTTTGTATGTGTTTTACACATTATGTTCTTGACTTCTCGAGGTGCTACAATAAATTGCCGCGCTTCATTTACAAGGAGTGATAACAGCAGCAAAATGAGGATCTGGCGGCAAATTACTTTTCAGTTCACCCTGGGTCAGGCTGCTAGGGCTAATGAGAAGAGGTGCTCTAATTTTAAATTCCTCCTCGACCAAGCTATTCTCGCATTAATGTTCACTGCTGTAAATTGTAAAGTCAAATGAAGGAGCACTGTTGAAAATTAACCAGTATTTTTGTCCTTTAAGTACCCAATAGAACATATTTTGGCTCCTGAGACGGGTAGCTATCAAAGGCAACTCTGACAGTTACAGCAGAGGGTGCCAAAGAAAAGATCCCTGTATTCAGAGCTGGGAAGTCCAGCCTCCTCTTTATATACATACATATATATATAAACAAAAGTGGTATGGGTTTTCAACAAGATTATGGTTGAGCCTAGAAGAAAAGGGTGTTCAAAAATCTAGTCCTATTATGTATCATTTAACAAAACACTGTACACAGGCATTAGAAGTCATGTGGAATTATAGCCTCCATTGATGGTTCCTGCATGTTTAATGAACTGTAATTATGTATCTGGAAGGAACCCTTGTGACCATTTAAGATTTCCGAGGGACTTTGTCCACCCAAGCCCAAAGCAGGATTTGAGTAATTAATGAGAAACTAATGCAAACACCTGCTTCTTCAATAAAATATCATGCTAATCCTGCCTTTGCAATGTAGCCAAACCAAACAGGCCATGAGCGGGGAGCGGGAGACAGCAGGGAGAAGGTTGGACAGTGCATACATAGTTTGCCTTCAGTTTATCTGTGCTCCTGGGATTTTGATGCTGAGTTCTGGACAATAAAGCAAAATCGCAGTCCTTTGTTTAAGAAGCCTGTGTCAATGACATGGAATTCACTTGGCACGGGGAAAGGATGCTCTCGTCCCTCCCTGATACAATCTCCCCTTGTACTGCAATGTAAAATACAAATTAACCACACTATCCTAGCCTAGTCATTGTAATCAGTTGTGTTTTCATGTGTACATTGCCGATATATAAGGTTGTTGTAGTTCTTGTATGTGGCTTAATTGCTTGTTTTTGCATATCTTGTGTGATTGATGATGTTCTAGAAAGTCTTTCCCCCTAAAGGAGACTTTCTAAATTACTTTGTTTAGATGCTAATGATTGTATTTCATTAGTGGCCCTCTCATCCAGAATCATCTTTAAATGAATGAATATGCCATAATTAAAAATCTGAATTATGAATTACTTTGAATGGAGACAACATTGTCCCGATTTCCCACTGCGACTCAGTGTTATTTCAATTATGTAAATCTGTTTAATCATTCCCCTTTTGTTTTTCTAATTATTTAATATTAATGTTGCTTTACCCCTTTATTGCTACCAGAAGAGATATGGCATCTTAAATGAGAGTACTTAGACAAGTGATGCACAGATGACAAGATTAAAGCAGACATTTACCAGAATGCATAACCCATTTCAAAAACAAACATGCTATTAACGTTCATACTAATACAGCAACACTAGCAGTAATTGCACTTCATGCATGTTTTGTCTGTGTAAACCTAATATATTCACAATGAACCATTGAAAATCATTATCCTTTTTCTTATCAGCATCAAAATCCATTTGAGAAAGTTGACAATTGCTAAAGATTCTAGTCCTTGTTAAAAAAGAAGATTTCCCCTTTCTCCCCTTTCACCAGAAATCAACACAGCGTATATTCCTGAAGAAAAGGAGCAAATGGACACAAATCAACATATTTTAAAAAATCTAAAATTCAATCCCTCTAATAGAGTTTTTCAAATCTGTTTCTTCACCTGAGGACAGAAGTTTGCTCCACCTTCTATCAGAACAGTTCCTGAATGAATGATTTATAAGAAATTAGAAAAAAAAACTATTGTTATGGCTGAGATCACTTCTTATGAATGTGATGAATCCTCTATTGAGTGGCATATTTTTTAAAAAGAATCTTATTTTTAAAAAGCGTTTATTCACAGACCTCCATGAAAGTTGAAGGCCATTTTGAGTGACAGGAGGTTTTTTTCATACTAAATACAGAAAGCTTTCAATATAAAGATAGTTTTAACTTATAAAAATACAGTTCGGGCTTCAAACTGAAAATTCTCTTTAGGTTCTATTTCTACAGTTACAGCAAGCAAACCCAGACTGGTTTACTCTGAAGTCAGTTGCAACCTATTTAGTGGGATTTATTCCTAAACAAGTTAGCATGGGGTTAGTCAGAGATACAATCATCATCAGAAATGCAAAACAAAACAATGTAAACAAGGCTGAAACTTTGCCTAGCTGATATTCTCTGCACACAGGTGGGTGTACGATGTAAAGAGAGTTTGGGGGTCCTTTTTAAATGGTCATAATGCAAGACACCCTGAATTATATCAAAGCAAGCTTACTTCAGAATTATTTGGGTATCCTTTAATTGTCAAACTCTCCTTATTGTTAAATGAGCTACATGATGTTTCACTGCGCTATAGTCCCAGAGGAAATATGCCATAAAGGGTTAGGAAACTGCTCTTCAAAACATGAAAAATAATTATATATTTCTCAGAAGGTAGTTAGAAGACTTTATAACAATTGCCAGGTGAAACTGAAAATCTTTCATCAGATGCCAACTTATCTGGAAGTTAAAACTCAGTGAAATTTACCTCTGAGAGATAACGTACCGCATTTTGCACAAGCACAGTTTGCACTCTGCACTATCTGAGTTAGACACTTGCTTTAATTCTACTACTGGTATTGAAATTAAAATCCACCAAGTGTGAATCAAGAACTTTTGATATCTCTTTGCAGAAGTAGGGACCAAATTTTCCTCACTTCTATCAAGATTCTATTTGATAAAAGAAATTATTTTGTGACAGTGCATTTGATCAGTATGCACAGGTTTCAATTACCTGGTACAGTAATGTGTTCGTGTTCATTTTCAGATATAATACAATTGAATAAGACAGTGTGTATTATTATGTGCCGTCACGTTATATTAGACTTATCGTGACCCTATGAATGAGTGAGGTCCAGAATTCCATGTCCTTAACAGCCCTGCTCAATTCTTAAAAACCCAAAGCTGTTGCTTCCCTTACTGCACAGAAACTGCAGGTTTTGATTCTGTAAGTAAACAGTGCGGAAAATTGAAAAACTGGCGACAGTTGCCTTCCCTTATGGACCCAACAGAAGCTGATTATTACTGAGAATAGTCACTCACCTCTGAGAACAAGGAAAGTATTTTTTAAAATGTGTGTCTTATCTAAGTGATATCTTTGCATCCCATTACTAAAGATGCTTAGCGACAGTAAGAGCCACATTGTTGTTTGGGAGTCAAAATCCCAGAGGCATCAAAAATGTGGGACCATAATTTTCATAATTCAGTCAGAAAATCCCTGCAGCAAAAACTGTTGGAGCCTTATTTACAACCTTGCATGCAGTTTTGAGTGATTGGTAGGGACTTTTCTGGGCTGGGGTGATTACCTGTCTATTTAGCACTAAACAATCAATCCTTCCAGCTTTTGAATTTAAAGACAGCCACATCTCTCTGCTGAGCGTTCTATCCCTTTCTTTCATTGGTTTGCAATAGTTTTTTGGGGTTTTTTTTGCTGTTGATCTATTTGATTGGCTGCTAGTATGTGTGCAGTAAAGAAAGAAGTAAATACAAGTCTGCAATTTCAAGCAATTGAAATTCTTTCTCCTATAAATATCTCAGAGTGAGTTATAGAGACTTTTAATGCTACTTAATGGGAAAGGGACAGATTTTGGGGAACCAGCTATTCTCCTTTGTAGATCTCTGTACTTCTACTGTGTAGCAAAAAGATAATTTTATCAGAAATTTCAGAACTTTGCAACAAAAATAGCCCAAGAAGGCAAGCAATTAGCATATTATCTCCTAAACAGAAGCACTAAGTCAGCAGCATAAAGTAAAATCAATAATTTTCTTTTACCTTTACTGGAGAAGGGTGAGCTATCCTCTTTGAATAAAGAATCAATATGATTTATAGAGATACTGAACAAGAAAGGAAGCAAGGATATAGCTTTCCTTCAGTCCTTCTGCAGCAGGAGCAGTTCTAACCTTCAAGGTGGTGTCTGAATAGTTGAGAATCAGTAGGCTAGTTTTTAGGGGGGAAATTCCTCTTGTTGCCCTGTCAGCTGCATCAGAGATTGTCTTCAAACCTAAAAATGTAACAGCCTTAACTTTCATTGCTTTTTTAAAAAATGGTATTCTTTGTATTGTGTGTAAATTGATGTGTATCTGAACAGATCATATGATCATAATAAACATATTGATTGGTTGATGTAATAGCTCAAAAAATTATCTTTGTGTACTGATTTACCAGGCCTGTGCACAGCAAGCAGAATAATCCCCAGAGAACTCAGTGAGTCCATTTACAAGAAACGTTGCATAAAATCCCGCCATGAAAATATACTAACGCAGAATCCATATGTTATGAAGTAAACCCAAGATGATTGAGGAAAGCTTGTGGCAAAATTGGAAGAACAACATACTTTTACATGTTGAACAACACACAAATTGAAAAGAAAAATTACATTTTACAAGGAAATCAAAACCAGCATAAGACTTTACACTGATAATTATACTGATGCTAAGAACCATAATCCTACTTTGGGCACATAATAAGAAGGCAGAATACTGTGGAAAAGACAATAATGCTGGGAAAGGTGGAAGGCAGCAGGAAAAGAGGAAGACCAAATACAGGAGGGATTGACTCCCTGAAGGAACCCACAGGCTTGAATTTACAAGAACTGAAGAGGTCAGTTGAGGACATGACATCTCAGAGATCTCTTATTCATAGGGTCTCCATGAGTCAGAGGCAACTTGATGGCAGATAACAACAACAAAGGAACAGAAAGAAAAAGGAGCACCCCATGATTCCAAGGCACAAATGCCTATAGGACATGCCAATTTTTTTTAAAAAAAAAGTTATTTTAAATATAAATTTTCTTGCTGTGGCAGGGGGCTGGACTCAATGGCCCCCGGGGTTCCTTCCTGCTCTATAATTCTGATTAGAGATGGGCACAAATTTAGAAACAAATAAAAAAATGTTTTAAAAAATAACTAATTTGTTGATTCACTTTCATATTCGTATTCCTCTTTGACAAATATGATTCAGTTAATTTTAGCAATTTTTGATTCACTGATTTGTTGAGCTATAAAACACTCCTGCAAGCACCTAGAGACACCAAAACCACAGAGGAGCTTCACCTGACTCTTCTCTACAAGCCCTCCAAGTTTGGTGAAGATTGTGTTCCCTCAAACCAGCTACTAAAAAGTGCTTTCCTGGGCGGACCCACTTTGTGGGTGTATAACTTGAATATCCAAAACTCAAATTTCACCAAACTTGGAGGGCTTGTAGAAGAGAATCGGGGGAAGCTTCTCTGCAATTTTGCTGTCTCTTGGTGCCTGCAAGGGGCATTTTATATGGTTTTAAAGACAAAATGAATCCACAAATTGATTTGTTGATTCATCAGAAAAAAATCATAAATTCATTATTCATAATTTGTCAATCTTGACAAATCATGAATTGAAATGAATTGCAATTTTTCCAGTCCATGCCTACTTATAATTCTGATTTTATGCCTGAAAGCCTGTCGGTGCAATTATGCAAATAGTGTAACTTCCAGATAGGAAATCTACATAGGCTTTTTCTGTTACACACTAAGTCGTGCAACTTGGCATGCAACACATGTCTACATAATTTCTTAACTTATAGTAGTTAGATTCCAAAACAGATGTATTTGGTGTAAATGCACAACAAGATTTCAGCCTATGAATTTTTAAGACCAGCAGTTCGTAGAACCACCACAAAACAGATAAATCCAATCTGTAATTTAAACCCAGAGACCAAAATTCTTCTCTTTTAAACAAGATATCAATTAAAGAGACATTTTATTTTTTGTCAGGAATGGATTGTATATCTGAGTCTTAGAAGTGTGAAGAGCAGAAATAAAAATTAAGTCTGTGAAGGCTGTTTCCATGTGGTGCGTTGAATCTTAGTCTCAATGTTCCGTGGTCCTGGACCTGAGAGATCTGAAAAAGTATATTTTAGGAATGAGCATGGGCATATGATGACATTATTTACATTATCTGAATTCAGTTACTAAACAATCTTACAATAGATCTATTCTTATCCACAGGGCTGAAAAATTCCTTGGCTTGTAAGACATTGGTCGAAATCCCGTTCCTTTGTAGCACATGTGGAAGGTTAAAAAATGTCACATTCAGTCATCTATAGCCAGTAATTGACAAGTCCCCACTGAAATTCTCAAGGGGGCTGGCTTGATGTGCACCCAAGAATCCTGGTAGAGATTTGTCAATTGCCACCTACAAATGACTCTGAATGCTATACCTGAATGCTATATCTTTTCCATAACAAAGCAACAGGATTTCAGTCATTGTGGACAACAGGAATGCTGTTCACATCTGTAATATCTCACAGCAAGATGAATAAGGTGACTCTTATTCTGATCACCTCAATTCCAACATGCAGTCTAAAGACTGATACACTATTACCACTGCCTGTCATTTTTATTAGGCTGGTCAATTTATTATTTGAAGGTAAACTTTTATTTCATATCTGGTGCTTTGGAAAGAATTAGGGTATCCAAACTCCAGCAACTATGTGATGAATTCCCAGAGGAGTTTATTCAATAAAACACTTTTGCTAATAGAGGCACCCATGAGCCAGGTTGCTTGAACAGTTCCTGGGGAACCTGTCTTCCTCAGGTGCTTTTTAAAAAAATATATAGTGTTAAGAATTAACTTTCCCACTCCTAAATATTGATCATGGTGTGAGAAGTCAGAGAAAATTATTTCTACCCAACCAATGAGATTTATCTCCATAGTCAGATTATATATCACCATGGTATAAATGCTGCTCCAATTCAGAGTTTAGAAAATTGATAGATAAAGGCACTGTGGTTCTATTTGCAAGTTTCATTCAGCAGTTTGTTTGTTTTTTAGAAGTACAATATTTTCTTTGGCAAGAAGATGCCAGACAAGACCAAAAAAACACACCTTTAAATAGAAAAACTTCTTATGGGCAATAAAACACATTCTGTTTAAAACAAGTAATTTTTGCATTTTAACTCAAGACTGGATTTTTAACAACAGATTAAGTAATATTCCTGGTTTTATTTCTTGCATACATTTTTTTTAAAGATTTAAGGAACATTTTAAGAGCTGCAGTTACAGTTGGAAGAGTTTGCACTCTCTGAATCTTTATTCCAATTAAAACACCTCACTTTTTCCGCTGGCAAAGGGGAAAGCTATAAAGTAACACACTACTCTTTGGCTTTTAAGATATGCAAATAGTTTTCCCACTTAAGATCTCTTCTAGACTTGGTCAGCACAAATTACTAAAGCATTCAGTGTGGCTCAGTGAGAGACAATGAGTGAGCCGTAACAGAGGGGTTCAGCACTTTTGAAGGTATGTACCAAAGCCTTTATTTTATTTAAAAATACGTGTTGCATGAATTGCTGAATGCATAATAATTAGGAAATCAGCTTGGGCCTTTAAAGCTCTGATTGTTTTGTTGCTGTGAGAAATATAGAGAATTAACATTTCACTTGTTTATTTATTATATGTTTATTCTCAAGGTAATTGATGAATTACCTTGAGACCAGCTCCTCATTGAATGCAGATCTTTCCCTTTATTTTTTAAAAATATGTGTAAAACTATTGAAAGGATTTCAAAAAACATAGGGTTTTTTGCCTTCTGTTTACAAAAAAGCTTAAAATGTGCGATTTTTCTATTTCTCGTTGTAACCTTGAGTAAGCTTTTCTATCACAAGTTATTTGGGCAAGTATTCTTACTGTCATTCTCTTAGCAAAACCTCAAAACAGTTAATGCTACATGATATAACAGATAAGATCCAGATGAATTAAAATGTGCATTTTAATTCACATTATTATATATATTCATGACATGCCAAAAGGTTCCCATATTGGTCTTAGCTTGGTTTGAAGCTAGAAATTTATCATGTTCATAACTATGAAATTTGTTTTAGCAGCACATATATAAGGCTTGTTTCCTCAGTATTGTCAGTTGTTTGGCATGTACAATGTACTAAAACTCTTGTATTATTCAATTCCATTCAAGTTTTTAGCTGCACTTGATGTGAAGAAGGGGCCATGATTATTCCTCAGCAAATTAGTTATATGAGCAGCAAGCAAGAACTTAGAAACAGAAACATTTGCAGTTGTCACCTTTAAGTTTGACCTTTGCTGTTCAAAAGCACTGACCAGTTCTAGGAAATATTTCTAGATTAACTAACAAAGAAAAAAGCACTCTTCCATGCAAACATTTCCTTAAAAACACACACCCTACCCATTTTTCCATTCCTGCCATCCTGTCCATGGAATGGCCAATTAAAACAACAACAACATTATGATGCTGGCTTAAAACACCCAGACCAATAGTGCCTTGTAAGATGAATCTCACACCTTTGTGAAATCAGTCTCATGACTTATTGAGAAGAAGCCATCACATGGAAAACGTTTTTCAGATTTTGTCAGCTTTCTAGCATCACACAATTTAATTCAAAAGCATTAAGATGATATGTTCATACCCTTAAACCGGATGAGATTGTATATTTCATGTGTCACCTTTTAATTTAAAAAGTCACAAGAGATAAGTGTTACTATTGTTGGACTGGAAAATTACTTGTGGATATGTATGGGATACATTATGTTGCTCTGTATATGAAACATATAATTTACTATCCATGATTCTCACAACATAGTACTATGATACTATTTATGCACATTCTTCTGTGGAATAGGCCAAGCTTCCAAACATCTGGCACCCAGAAGTGGTTTACCATTTCCTTCTTCTAGGGGCATTCTGGGACTGTGCAGTTTGTCCAAAGCCACATAGGCTGGCTCTTCTGGCATGCACAGTGGGGAATTGAACCCTCAACCTCCTCCCCTGCCCTTTTTGAAGCATTCATTTGCTTTTTAAGGCTAATTCATAGGCAGTCGCTTTACATTTCCAGGTATAAGCCCCACTTTGCAATGGCACACACAGGATTCGTGCGTAAAGCTGCAATCTGTGTCCATCTCTAAGTAGACTCCACTGAAGTAGGTGACTTGTCCTGAGTCGAAAATAACAAAAATGTCCTGTTAAAGTGTGTGTTATGAGCAAGAAATCGCAATTCAAATCTCATCCAAAATAATGTCATAAAATCATGAGGCAGTCTTAATTTATTTCCAAAATCTGCACACCACCTTTCAACATTTAAAAATTCCAGAAGAAACACACAAAACAAAGCTGTTTTTGGTATGACGTCCCTATCTCCAAAATGCTGGGAATAGTAATCTTGGTACTAGGGACAGCAAAAGTAGCAGTACTAATAAAGACATAGGTTGCAGAATTGCTGTAAGGATTATTGAGTTAATGTATGTAAAGTACTGTATCAATGTGAATTATTGCTGTTAGTGCTTGCTATTCCAGTTTTAAGGGCCACTTACTGTACTGCAGATGGTGTATTTATTTATTACAAATATTAATACCCTACTCTAGTAGTCTGAAGATTTTCAGAGCAGCTCACAGCAAAAACAGTCCTCCAAACACAAGGCACATGTTTTTAGAACACAAACACACAAACTCAAGGACAGAGACGGCTCCAGCATAAAGACTGCATAAAAGCCTGGACCCTTTGTAAAAGGTCTTTGCCTGATACTGAAAAGAAAGCAGAACACCTAGGACTTGTCCACATCATTGGGGAGCTTGAACTGGCCAACAAATGGTCCTGCTTTCACACACAGTGATGGTATACAATATGCATGACCAGCCGAATCATTTCTGCACTGGGTGGCTACTATCTCCAGTTTGCATTTTAACCATGACTAATAGCAAACTTCATTTTTTAATTTTTTTCAGCTTCTTGGAATAAAATTTATAATGGAAAGTCCCACAGGTCCCTTCACCAACAATAAAAATACACAAATATTTTTTTTTCCATGAGAGTTGAAGAAGGGAGTTGCCTCAGTCAACTTACATTTCACAGCCAGAACACTAAAGCAGAAAAATGCTCTTTTTCTTCCTATTTTACTTCCAAAATCAGATATTCGGGGGGAAAAGAGACAACGAGGTTCAATTATTTGTTGAATAGCATGGGTAGCCCTGAAAATAGCAGGGGGTGGACACCTCAAACTGATTTTTTTGATGTTATACATGACCTATACCACACAGATGTGAACGCTGAGGCACCTGTGATAAAGAAAAGAGTTTTAAAAGCAAGACATACAATCCAGAGTTAAGCACTCAAAGCCTTCAGCTTGTTGTTGTTATATGCTGTCAAGTCAACTCCGACCCATGGCAACCCTACGCTTGAGCAACCTCAAGAATGTCCTGTCATTCACAGCGGTTGCAAACTCAAGGCCGTGCCTTCCTTTCCTTCAACTGAGGTGGGTGAAACTGTTTTAATTCATCTCACATTTAGGCTTTGCTTTTGTTTTTTTATATCTCATATTGTTTCTATTGTGTATATGAAGAAAGTTGTGAATCTTGGGGAATTATTATTAAAAATGAATTGAAAATGAACTCTTTGCCATCCCTGGGCGAGTGCTACTGGTTTATGGTAATGGAGATGAGAACAGCAGAGAAGCCTTGAACCGGATTTTGCTCAAATGGCAGAAGAATCTCCAGGAGACTCTTTGTCCCAGATTCAGCTGTTTCTGAAAGCGGGCCAGTCACTTAGAGGGCAGGCAAAGCTGTCAGTAGTCTCCATGTAGACATCTGGAATCTATGAGCTTTTCTGACATTTCTCCAGTTAGAACAGCCACAAGACCGATGGGCATTTACTCTTGCCAGGTGCAATATAGTACCATCGAGCTTAGCACAGGGCAGGTATATGGTTTTACCTACAGAACTGAGAGTCTGCCCATGTGGTCAGGGAGAGGTTGAATCTCTGCAGCATATGTTATTTTATTGCATTCTGTAAAAGGATATTCACCTGTCTCATTTCAGCGCTTTCCTCTCCTCCCATTCCGGAGGGGATGATCTGAGGAAAATGCAACATCTTTTAAGTGACAATATTAAGGAACTTACCTTGTCAACTGCTAGATACGTATACGCAGAGATGTCGTAGCATGCTCTCGCAGAATGAAGAGCCCTAAATACACATTTGGCTAGTCCTTGCCACCTGTTAGCCGTTGAATATTTTAGATGTATTTTATTGTGTTTTAATTTATGCAATATGCCAATAAAGGTTCCTGACCTGACCTGACCAAAAGAAGTGCAACTGCAAATCTCGCCATAAAACCTGGCACCCGTAATCTGATTCATAAGCAGTGGACGTTAGCAAAGAAAGTGAGATTCAACAGACATAGAAGCAATTCTACTGTTAGTCTTTCCCATAGCCACTTTGCATGAATGCTACATGGCAATTTTTGGAAAAAAAATTTTTTGATCTTCTCATCTGTTAATTTTAGGATCCTCCCTCTGCCTACAAAGCAAGAAGAAACATGAACAAAGAAACATGAACAACACAAACCTGTCTATATTTTGCAGATGACTTTAATCTGAGATCTGGTATGTTTCTATCTCCCTTAAAATGAGTTAAATCTTTAAACGAGTTAAAATAGCAGGACTTGTTGAATTTAATCAGAATCTCAGAGTAACACTGTATTCAGCTCATTCCAAAATTAGATTAAACACACACACACACGCTACATTATGCCAGAAACAAATACATCCATTCATTTGAGTGTCTGTGCAACCTCATCTTTGGGAGCCAATCATTTTGAGATGTATGAAGAGCTTTTATAATGATGGTGATTATGATGAGGGGCAGACTAGGTAAGGACCAATGCACAATGGCCTTCAAGCAAAGAAAGAGTGTCATAGCAGAGAGCCTTTTAATGTGGTTGGGAAGTACTGTGGGGTATGTATTAACTGTAAGTGATAGCATTACAGCTCAGCTTTAGACAGAGGCAGACCTTTGTGAGAATCCAAACAAACAGATTGTTCCGCCATTACAATGCTTTTCATATAAATAATTTACAAACTAAGAAATTTGACTAAGAGTGGTAAATTTCCCAGAGGAACTTAACAATGATCTAAAACATAGATCTCAATTTAGGTTAACAGTGTTGAAAACTAAGAGATAAGGTAAAGGTGATAGTTAATGGTGTCTTAATCTTATGAATTTAATTGACTTATTGATTACATTTATATAGATCTGCATATCTTCCTGAGCATATAGTTGACCATTCTTGGAGGGAAAAGAACATATTTTCTGCATCAAGGTACTTTGAAATATGTACCACTGGTTTCAGGGAATCCTATAGACAAACAGAGTGCTTGGAAGTGCTCATTGGTGAGACAGATTATCTTTAATTACCCAATGACCCATTTAACTAAGAGAGAGATAAACTAAGCACCTGCTTAACTTTCCTATTAAGCATGCATTTTCTTAACTGTATTGTGTCCTAACACTGTAGCTATAAATGGTGTAAGAAGGGCTATGTCGCAGATAACCTAGAGGATGGAATGCTTTGAGTGCTGTGTAGAGATCTGATTGTCACAGCTGGTTTTTTTCCACACTTTTTGTAATTTGATAAATTAGATTGCTTTGTTTTATGATTATCTGTTAGTTTTGTCTGTCAGAACTGTTCAGTCACAAAGGTTGGCCTAAAGCACATTTCTAGATTACTGATGGATCTCCACTTCTAATGATGGACTTTATATAACAGATTGGATCTGAGTGGCAAGAAGAGATGAGGAATCAAGAGACCAACCTGCCTCCATTCAAGTCTGCAAGTTTCATACTACAGCTGGAATCCGTCAAGGATGAAATAGAAACAGCTGGCAACAATTCAGAAGGGAAAGGACAAGTGCAGGGCATTTTTCTTTTACAAAGGTGCTTAATTAAACAGAGTCACTTTTAAAATAGTCTGAATATCTGACACGTATGGATCTGAACAATATATTAAGCTGATAGAAAGTGGGGGATGTTGAGAATTTTGATTACAACATGCATTCTCATAACATCAACAGAGTAAGAGATATTGGTTAGCAGAGATACTTATGACACTATGACAATGAGAGAGTAAAACCAACAACGTAGTCTATTTACATATATACACAGAGAATAGACATTCTTCTGGCAGCATAACATGACATGAAGCAACACACAGTGCAGGAAAAAGGGATCTGACTTACAGCAGATAAAGATGTTCATTTTACACATGACTTATGTACAGTTCTGTGACCAATCAGAAAATACATTACTTCATTTTCTGTTACTCCAAGTTTCATCATGTATCACAGCTGTACAAAATTAAGTCTTAATCCTTGATACCTACACCTGAATACGATCAGTACAGTGACTCAGGTAAAATCAGCTATTTTACATTTAACTATGCAACATTAATATTTAATACGTTTTCATATCAAAATCTCAACATTTTTGGGGGGAGGGACACTGAGTGGTCCTTGCATGCATTTCAAAAACAAAAGTGGACAATACTTGTATTGGACTACTAAAATCTTAAAACTCACCCTGAACAGATGCTGCAGTGTCATAATCTGAATTAAAATAATGTCCTAAAATGGAAAGGACAACCTGGTTGCATCAGCTTGGAGTATCTTTTACTTTTTCTTTTTCTTTTAAAGCAAAGTGTGCTGCTTATATACCGCCCCATAGCACTTCAAGCACACTCTGGGCGGTTTACAAGTTAATTATGCAGGCTACACATCCCCCCCCCCCAGCACGCTGGGTACTCATTTTACTGACCTCGGAAGGATAGAAGGCTGAGTCAACCTTGAGCCGGCTACCTTGGAGTATCAGCAATCCAGGACCAACTGTGTTTCCCACAAAGGATTGCCAGTCATCTGGCCCCTTCCTCCTTGCCTTTTGGTGGAGCATCTTGCTCCTATTTGGCTTGGGAACAAAGACATAAGTGATATTTCAAGCTAGTCAGGGTGACTTCTGGAGTATTTCCCCTTGTCCCAAGCTCTGAAATATTCAGCCTGACAAAGGGTCCTGCTGGGCCTGAAAGCTCACCTGTGCTTAACAAAACTGATTTTGAATCTTGCAGGAAAACAACAGCAAAAAGTTGTGTGGCACTTTGAGGGTGAAGCACTGTCTCATGGCAGAATTATTTGGGGTACACCATATAGACAAAGGCCACTATCCAGCACTGTCAGTGAGCACATGGTGGAAACCATTTCTCCTTCTCTCACACAGTCCTTCGTGCCACCTAAAACCTGTTACAGAGGCTTGAAAAGACCCCCCCAGGGTAGGATTCCAGGGTTTCATGTGGTAAGGAAAGGATTGAAAAGAACAATATTATTTTGGGCAAGAATTCGGATTTGGATGAAGTCCAGCCAAAATGAAACTCTCCTAGGTCCCATTTATCTCACAGAGATAAACTAAGCACTTGCTTAACTCTCCTATTAAGGATACATTTCCTTAACAGGATTGTGCCCAAATATAGTAACTCCAATATTTCATTTCAGCTATTAATGGTGTAAAAAGGTATATACTAGTTTGTCTGCAAAAAATCAGTTCTTTTGAAAACCCCTTTTTGTGTTACATACCATTAAATTATATATATTGTGCCAGTGTGATGCCTCTGAGTCAGAGCTTAAAAATATATAGTAAATGTGACAGACAGCAAATCCAAATATTTTCTTCAAGAGGCGTTATCAAATTCTGAATGTTTACAGAAAGGTCAAGTAATGGGTGCGTCCAATTAATATACACCCATAACTCCAACACTTATTGCAAGTGCCAAACAATTCCTCTTTCTGCCATTTCCTAGGTAACAAAACATATAGCTGTAGAAGTGGAATGGACAAAGGAAGGAAGGGACCTAAGCTGGAAATGTTTCTATTTGCTTCTTGCTTAGAGGTACCTAGTCCTAGAGAATTATCAAAGACTGACATCAGAAAACACACAAAGCGAAGGAGAAGAGAGCGCGATGTCACCACAGGAGAATGCTGAACTTTGAAGATGTGAATTTAAACCTCTTAACAGTTTTAATCATTTCTTAGTATGAAACAGTCAACTTTATGGCCATGTGAAGACCTTCTGTTCTGAATGATAACAGCCTGACCACTGAAACGTGAAGCTTCAGAATTTGATTTTACAAATCACGGCCCACAGTTTTATTTGTATTCCCTGAAGTTTTTTTTAATTACCATGAAATCTGCTTTGGATGCATATTTTAAAAACCACCTTACTGACCACAAATTGTGAATGGAGCAAATTCAAGGTGGCATAGATGACAAATGTCATCTTTGTTGTGGGTTTCAATGAGTGTGAACATATGAAAGAAAACATTAAAGACCGATGGGAGGGAGGGAGGGAGGGAGGGAGGGAGGGAGGGAAGGAAGGAAGGAAGGAAGGACTTTGGATATATTGGACACTCTGATATCTACAGCTCTTTCAACAATGCATATTCTTTCTATTAATTACTTTTATTTCTGAGTTCAGAAACTGCTGTAGAACTGACAGCCCCAACAATGTTGTTCTATGACACTTGAATCAGTATTTTTCTTCCTGTTCCTCTCCTACTGGAATTTGGACATCATCATGACTTTGGGTGCATAATCTTTTCAAGATGGTGTATTGCATCCAAATCAAGCTCTGTGATTTTTTTTTCCAGCAATAACGTGATTTTTCTTCCTGAACTTCCTTTCCTCCTTTTTTTTGTTAACCTTGATCAGTTGTAACAATCTGTACTTTCCATTCCTCACTACATAACCAAGCATGCTGCATTTAATGAGTTTTATGATTGTCTGTTCGTTTGTCTTCGTTCCATGTCCTAATATTATCATACTGTTTGGATTGCGTGCATGTGTGATTGTGGAAGGATGACTGTAGCATGGGCTTTGAGTTGTTTGAATGTCTAGCTTACAGAATTAGGGTGATGCATAGCCTTCCGAAGCTTCTCAAGTCGGACAATTTGATTCCCCACTGTGCATCCTAGGAAACAAGCCTGCCTGTGTAGCCTTGGGCAAGTTAAAAAAATCCTGAAGTTCCCCCAGAAGAAGGGATGGGTAAACCAATTCTGAGTACTTTATATCTAGAAAACCCTAGAAAGGGTCAACATAAATCAGAATCAACTCGATGGCATGTAATCAAATGATAGCTTCCTCCCTGCCACAGAGCACCATTTGCAAGAATTTTTTTAAAAACAGAGATCTGGACAAGCACAGACAATGTAACAGACTGTAAATAGAGTGGGTTAGGATGTCTCCTGAAGTGCAGAAGGTATGTTGGCCCCAGTCTGTGACTGAATCCCTGTTGATGGGAACAGTAAGTTGCACCAGAGTAGGCTCATTGAATTACCAGAGGTTTGTGAATCAACTCCTCTATAAATAAGTCACAACTAGAGTAGGGCCATTTGAATCAATAGAAGTTATGAAGGAGTTAGCTTATCAAATCCCCACTGATTCTATCAGCCTGTTCTAGTGCTACTTATTATGCTAAACTAGAAGATTTCAGATTGTATGCTCTTTATTCAGGTACAGAACAAGTTGGGGGACTTCTGCATACCCCTATTAATTTCCTATTTCAATCACTTTGTTAAATAGCCTTTCCAAGCTATCTAATAATATAAACAATTGTTAGTAATTGATCTGCATATCAGTGTTTCTGATAACTTCAACAACAGTTACACTGTCATTTGAATCAGCAAGGGTTTCTAGAAAAAACATTCTCTTACAAACTGAAAAGCAGTGCAAAAATATGTAACCTCATTATATGCTTCTTCACATGGTATTACCACCAAACTAGGAACATACATTTGACTTGTTATCTTACAGCTGTTTCCTTTTAATAACCTATAATTAGTGCTAAAAGTAGATTAGCTTTGGAAATAGGAATGTAAATCCTTGCTTATTTTGTTCTCCCAGGTGAAAAAAAAAACAGGTTTCACCCAACAGGGGGAGATTACACTTTTTTGTACATTTTCTTATTTGGGGACTTTTTTGCCAAAAGAAATGTAATTTAGTACAAAAATGTTCTATTTACATAAAAAGGTACACCATGCAGAAACTTTGTATTTTACATAAGCAAAATCTGTCTATTTGTCAGGCAAAATAGAGGAGGTACATAAAATCTAAGGTTTTTTGGTGCTTGTTTTTTCAAAATACAATTTTTGAAATGCTGACGATAATGGAAAAAAGCATGGTCTTTTGCCATGCAAAAAAACTCACAGCATCTGGTATTTTCCTTTTTTTCATATAAGTTTTTTTATGTGTCCTTTTTTTGCTAAGGATGAGAAATACAGTGAAAATTGTTTTATCTTCAGCTGGAAAACCATGTATTCCAAATATCTAATATCAAATGAATCCCTTGCTTAGGTCCTGAAGATCAGTCACAATGTGAACTAATTTGTACATTCCAGCAAGTGAGATAAGTTCATGCTGTGACACTCACACACAAACAGCCCTTAAGAGCTTTCCTGTTCTACTCATGGGCAATCTGTAATGTCTGTTTTGATTGTGAGAGATAATGGTGACCTTGGAATTAAATAATTCCTATCAACTCATTTCCATGTAGGTTTGTTCTTCATTTATTTTTATTATGCAAAAAAAGTATTAAAAACAAAAAAATAGAATTTACACAGAGATACAATAAGGATAGAAATAGAATAAACATCCTCTCTCTCTCTCTCTCTCTCTCTCTCTCTCTCTCTCTCTCTCTCTCTCTCTCTCTGTGTGTGTGTGTGTGTGTGTGTTCCAACATGCACATATACAGAGGATGTTTATGTATAAACTTTAGTGAAGGGCAATCACATGTCTAAAAATACATCCATGCAAAGTTGTCATTACACACTGAAATTCATTGGATAATAGGAGATGGCCCTGTTGCAAGCTGCATCTTTGAACCATGGTCTATCTTCAGTAATTACTTAGAGAATGTGTCTTCAGTAATTAACTATCAATAGACAGGCAGTTTAAAAGTACATGAACATCTGCAATGTTCAGAGACAAAACTGACAAAATAAACATGAGCAATGACTTAATCCCCAAACAAGTTTATTGCTGAACATAGCCCGAATCTATACTTAAAAGACATATCAGATGAAGCACAGTCCTCCCACTTAGATGAATTTCTCAAACCTTTACAGTGGTGCCTCAACTTACAACCATAATCTGTACCAGAAAATTGACGTAACTCAAAATGGTCGTAAGTCGAAGCACCATTTCCCATAGGAATGCATTGAAATGCAATTAATCAGTTCCAGACGAAGAAAAAATTCACATACACACCCAAAAATAACTGCAAGACTCATTGGAAATGCAATAAATCCCTTCCAGCCGAAGAGGGGGGAAAAGAAAAGCAACCAAGCATGCAAGACCCATTGGAAATGCACAGAAAACAAATGGAGCAGATCGGAAATGCACAGACAACAAAGGTGGTGGGTCAGAAATGCAAAGAAAACGAAGGAAAAAGCAGGCGAAGCATGCAGGACCCATCGGAAATGGGGGGAAAACCCCAAAAAGCAACCAAACCCCCCAATACCCATCGGAAATAGGTGGGAGCAAAAAACAAACAACCCCCCCAAGACCCATCACAGCACAAAATATAACCCCCCAGCTCAAAAACACACTATAAAAACATCCAGAACAGTTTTTTAAAAGCAGAAAACAGCACCTTACGACCATTTACCAGGCAGCCTGAAGCCTCCCTGCAAACACACACACAAATAAACACGATCACTCAGATGCAGAAGGAGGCAGTGCCAAGTCTCCTCCAACACACACATTCTCTAACTGCTGGGGCGAAAGAGCTACAAAGAAGCAGCTTCGTCGCCACCTACAGTTAGAAATTTGAATTTCCCACCTTTTTTCCCTGCCTTTTTCTGTTTGTAAGTGGAAGCTCCGGTCACAAGTAGAAGCAAAATTTTGCAGCCAGAGCTGGTCGTAACTCGAAATGGTTGTAAGGAGGGGCATTTGTAAGTTGAGGCACCACTGTATTTTAAAAGTACACATAGGCTGAAATCCTACTACAACGCTGCACTTGCATAACTCAGAGTAACATAAGTAGTAGAATAACAGCACCAAGGTGGAACTTGTATTCACAAAGCAGTTGTGCATACATATAGTGCAACTAGATCTGTACATGTGTCACGTTCCCAGGGGTTTCAAGAGCAAAGACCGATAAGCCAATCCAACATCAGAAGTTCAGAGAATGCAGAGCTGATATCAAAATGCCAAAGCCAAATCACAAATCGTAATCTGAGGTCAGGGTCCAAAGCCAAATCACACAACATAGTCCAGTTTCAGAACCCAAAGCCAAGGGTCCAAAGAACAAGGTTCAAGGTAGGAGCATGGACGTGAGCCAGAGATTTGACTTGTTGCTTCCACAAGCTTCCCAGCCATCTGGGAGCTGCTTATATAGTAAAACAGTCATTGAACTGCTGGAAGCCTTTCATCCTGTCAGTACTAAGGCTAGCTGACCTGATGTTTCTGTGGGCAGCATTCAGGTGATCCTCTGACCTTTGCGTCATAAGTCTTTGCTGAAGTCTAACCCTTACATTGTCTACTGGGGGAGGAGAATCTGGTGGCGATTCAGCTGTCTGTGCTTCTAATCGCTCAGCATTCTCCTCAGCTGTAGTTAACCCCTCAGGTTCCGGATCTCTGGCTGATCTCATGAGAACATGGAGATCAGGCCAGGAAATCTGAACAGTGCCCCAAACAGCTTAGAGTGTGGAAAGCAATTCATGTCACTTTCTTTAAATTCCATTTCTTCTTCCTTTCCTCATTTTGCCCCTCCTCATAAGAGGGTTAGCTTGCTGTTTGGTCCACTGCAAGCACAGACTGGTTCACTGCTAAACCTAGTGATCAGACTATGTGTTTGCTGGAGCAAACCAACCTAACCCAAGAGTGTTCCTACTTACACCTTTATGGCTGCTGTCATGGGTTTCAACTTATTTGGCGTGGGATCATTCTGTTTTGATTTATTTCCTGTGCATGCAATCACTAGAAATGAACCAAAGCAAGCTTTCCTCTTTGAATTTGCCATTTTGTGAAGTGGCTTAAGCAGATATGCTACACAACTTTAAGGAATAAGAGACGAAACAAAAACTTCCTCCAGGAAGCAGGAGGAGACAGGCATAGCAACAAGGGAGATTTTTGCTTGTTTTTCCTTTAAATGTCCAATTGAGAAATTGCCTGATTTGGCTGTGGGCAGGTTCTAAACCATACCATTAAGAGAAAATCAAACAAAAAACCATTTTGTTTCCATCTGAGCTGCTCTGATACACTTCTTTTCCAGTTCCTCTGCCCTTGCACATTGCCGAGGAAGTGTTTGCCAGTAGCCTGATGTGGCTCTCTTCTTAAGCTGCTTCATGACATTGACAAATTGAAAGTGGGCTGGTGGGGACCAAATAGAGCCATGAGGTCTGTATGTCATTTGGAGGCGAGGCTTGCACCACATGGCATGTCAGACCTCCTAGCAAACCTATTTAGCTCACTCCAAAGAGGCAATGTAGACAGGTCCATAATCTTCCATATTGCTCCCCATTCCACATTTTCTTCATTGAAGCCAAAAGAGCGGAGAATTTATCCAAGAGCTTAAGCCTTTTTTCTAGATAAACCACATTTAGATGTCCGACTGTCAGGAGGACCTCCCAGAATGAAGAGAATTATAGGATTTGTAGTCCAGAATTGCTAAATGGCATATGCCTAGTGACACATGCATCACACGCTTTATAATTTCTCTGTTCAACTTTGTTCCCAACAAAGCATATACAGAACTATAAAACCTGATATAGTAAAGGTAAAGGTAAAGGTAAATGTTCCCCTTGACTTTAAGTCCAGTCATGTCCGACTCTAGGGCGCGATGCTCATCCCCGTCTCCAAGCCATAGAGCGAGTGTTTGTTCGAAGACAATCTTCCGTGGTCACATGGTCAGTGCAACTAGGCATGGAACATCGTTACCTTCCCACAGAGGTATTTATCTACTCAAAGTTACATGATTTCAAACTGCTAGGTTGGCAGGAGCTTGGACAAGCGACGGGGGCTCACTCCGTCGTGTGGATTCGATCGTACGACTGCAGGTCTTCCAACCTTGCATTCAAAATGATTAATACTTTCTACCGGAAAGGGGGGGGGGAATTACTGGATTTTTTAAAAAGGAAATCATATTTAAGAAAACATTGCCAATTAGTTTAAAAGAACAGAGACAAAATTACCTCAGGCAAATCTCTTTTCCCAATCCTCAAACTCGCCCCAGGTATGTAGCTTCATCTCAGTCCTGCTACCAAGCCACCAAGCCAAGGCCAGGGCACCTGTGGGTCCTCAGCTGTTGGACTTCAAATACTGTCAGGTAACCACTGGCAATATATCTGGGACTGTTGAAATCTGAGGTCACAAAAAGTATGAAGAATGTCTTTTTTCTGCACCCTAAACTGCCACACCTGCTTTATCCCCAAAACCTGATCTGGACTCTCTGGTCTTGTTCACATACCAAAACATTTAAACTGAACTTTTGGTCTGCATTCAAGAACATAGCTTTCTCTGCAAGATAGCATCTATTATCAGGGAGAATCAAGGCCAGAATAGGCAGATTTCAGGCCTAAAATATATATTTTACCTCAATGCAACACAAGATCCACCTCAGATGCTGGTGCAAAAGACAGGCATTTAAAATTTAAATTAAGAATTTAAAAATACTGAGGGCAGGAATTTGTTTTGAGTTCCAGAACCAAATGGATCCTACTCTAATTCTACTCAAAGAAAACGCTTCTGGTTACCCCTTCCTTAATTTCAGCAATATAACTTCAGGTGGGAGTGGAGCTGTTTTTCTGATATTAATCAATAGCCAACTGTCAGTCCAAACAAGAATAAACTCATTGAATCAAGGAAAGTTAGATAAACGTTGACTTGATAAGTCCCATTCATTCAAGTCCAGACTCTTCTAGTTCAGAACCAACAAATGAATTTAACACTGGTTAGCTACTGCAATTCACCCAGGAATATACCACAATATCCACATCTATCTTTCATCTGCTCTTTTTGTAGGTTTTGCAAAAAAAAATGGAAATTTTAAATTTAGATGCAGTTTCAGCACTGACTAACAGTGAAACTCTCAAATAAATCTTAACACAGTATTCTCTGATCTGGTGCCATCTGGATATGTTAGATTACAGCTCTCATGATCCCCAGATTACATTGGCATTGGCTATGGTGGTTTGGGATGATGGAAACTAACACTTCTGGACAGCAACAGGTTTAGGAATCTGGCTTGTATCATCATCTGGACAAGCAGATGGTGGTTAGGCCAAGCAATTCTAGGGACTTTCAAACCAGCAATGAAGTCCTCCATACGAATTTTTGCAGGCGTAATTTCAACTTCACTATGCATGAAAAATTCAGTATCCATAATAATGTGATATTTTTCTGAGAGCTTCTTCAGTTTCAGAAAGCTCTAGTTTGCTTTCCCATACAGGTTTTCAGTTGCCTCTAATCCTCATTTTTATTCCTGCATGTTAGTTATTTGATCTCTTTGATCCTTCCAAGCCGGCCTTGAACTCTGATTTTTTTTTCAGATTGGAATCTACTGTCAAGAGGTGCTGTTTTCATTTGCCTGCGGTTTTGCAGTCTTTAGCACATTGGAGCCTCTTGTTGTCTTTTCTGTTCTCAGATTTTGTAACTTTGTTTTTATTTTGATAGATTATCAGAACCCACCCAGCCTTGGGGAACCTTTAGCAAAATCTTAAAGCACTGAAAAAATAGCATTTGCCATTTATCTTACGCTGTTTTAAAATAAACAGACACAAAGAAGCAAGGAAGATAAACATGATTAAAATATATGGCAGTGTAGATGGTTTGAGTCTGGAGATAATAATCATCCCCAATATGAATAACTGATTTTATTTATTTATTTAAATTATTTTTATGCCATCTTTCTCCCCCAAGATGACTCACAACATGTGTGCCATCAATTCTGACTTATGATGATCCTTTTCAAAGTTTTCTAGGTAGAGAGTACTCATAAGTGGTTTATCTCACCCTTCTTCTAGAGGCACTCTGGGACTGTACAGCTTGCCCAAGGCTACACAGGCTGGCTATACTTGCAGGAGGCACAGTAGGGAATCAAACTTTGAACCTTTGGCTCCACAACCAGATGCTCAACTCACTGATCTATTGAGCCAGCTAAGCCCAATATTAGATAGGTCCAAAAATTTTGCTAACGTCAGTGTACTTAAAAATAATGTTTACAAGTTACTAGTGATGGGCATTAAAATAAGACTACACCCAGGCACAAAATATAGGCCATAATATTGATATTGATCACTGGTTGCAAATACGGCAAAATAATATAAAGCTTACAAAATCGGTTAATTTTAAGGAGAACATATGCAAGATGTTTTACAGGTGGCATGTGACTCCGGAAAATGTTGTCAAAGATTTATATAGATGTGTCAAATGTTTGTAGGAAATGTGAAGCACACAAGGGAAGCTTTTATCATATGTGGTGGACTTGTAGAGTAGCGAAACAATATTGGATAGGAGTGCATACTTTGTATTCTCGAAGGCTTTCACGGCCGGGATCTGATGGTTGTTGTGGGTTTTTCGGGCTCTTTGGTTGTGTTCTGAAGGTTGTTCTTCCTGACGTTTTGTCAGTCTCTGTGGCCGGTATTTTCAGAGGACTGGAGTAGGAACAGCAACAGCATGGACTGAGTTCCTACTCCAGTCCTCTGAAGATGCCGGCCACAGAGACTGGTGAAACATCAGGAAGAACAACCTTCGGAACATGGCCAAAGAGCCCGAAAAACCCACAACAACCATCAGTACATACTTTGCCACAAAAAATATTGCTTTGTAAGGTTCCACTAACTCTAGAACTATTTCTATTGAGTATGGTACCAGATATTATTTATTTATTTATTTATTTATTTATTTATTTATTTATTTATTTATTTATTTATTTATTTATTTATTTATTTATTTATTTGTTTGTTTGTTTGTTTGTTTGTTTATTTATTTATTTATTTATTTATTTATTTATTTATTTATTTATTTATTTATTTAATATCCCGCCTATCTAGTCAACTCAGGACCACTCTAGGCGGCTAACAAACAGAGAATAATAAAAGTAAACATATATAACACAGCATAAATAATAAAAACCATTACAAAGATAGAAAACCAATGGAGAGGGGAAGGAAAGGAACGTCAAAAATTGTCTGGTGGGAAGGCCAGACAATAAGGCAAAGAAGTGCTTAGTTATATATATAGCCACTGCAGCCAGAATTCTTTATGCCAAAAATTGGAAAAGTACGGCGATACCAAAACAAGAGGAACTTACTGAGAAGATATGGGAAACAGCAGAAATGGACATGTTATCAGAAGTGTTGAAAGACTGTCCTATACAAAAGGCAACTGAACGATGGGATTTATTTTATAAATGGTTAGAGTCACCAGATAGTGCTTGAATAACATAGATCAAAATTAGCATGTAAATTAAAATCTAGAGGGCAGCGAATAGTAGAAAAGCGGAAAGTTTGAATTTTGATATTGCAATATCAATGATATTGCAATGAATAGACTGAATGTCAGTATATTTTGTGTTTTTCCTCCGCCCCCCTTTTGTCCCCCTTACATTTCCCTTTATCTTCTGTATCCCATACCCTATTCCAAGTTATTAAACAATTTTTAAAAAAGATTACACCCATTTTTCCAATACAGTGGTGCCTCACAAAACAAATGCCTCGCCGGACTAAAAACCCGCAAGATGAATGTTTTTTTGCGATCATGTTGGTGACTCGCAAGAGGGCTTCTTCTATGGCTGTGCATCGCAAGATGATTTTTTTCCCCCACAAGACCGATGCCTCGCAAAACAAAAATAATTCAGTCGTCTTGCGAGGTTTCCCATAGGAATGCATTGCAATGCATTCCTATGGGAAATTGCTTTTCACAAGACGAAAATTTCACAAGACGGCGCTACTTGCTGAACGAATTACTTTTGTCTTGCGAGGCACCATTGTATTTGAATAAGGAAAGCTCTGAGTCAGCTACAGCTTGGGATCATCAAGTCCAGCCCTTGTCAAGAAGGCACAGTACGGAATCGAACTCCCAAACTCTGGCTCCACTTCCAAAGACCTAAACACTGAACTATCCAGCAGTTCATGTAGACCATCAGTCTTACTCAGTAGAAGGCAGTTAGTTCCCTTTGTTCCTAGGAAGATGACATAATCTAGACCCAACCCCCAAATGTCAATGAAAGGAACATTTTGAGGCTACAACAAAAAGGCTGTTTGGGAGCTCCCACTATTTTATTTTCAAACAATTTGCATATTAAACATAATAAACTTCCTAAAGATTCTGTTCAGAGCCCAATTACAGCGTTTTGAGAAATAGTTCCTTTTGGACTGGACTGATCCAGAGGCAGCACAATATGACTCAAGTCCCAAACTAGTCCAGAAATCTTAAGATTTTCTTAGCCTAGAAAGTGTTCAGTGACCTTCTGAAGGTTCATGACTCCCACAATCAGAAACCAGTCATCTCCCCCCCACGCGCCCCCGATCATCAAAACTGAGTGAAATTTGGAAGCATAGTAGTCACTTAAGGAGGTCTTATTTTTCCTCTAAATTTCCTAAATAATACTGTATATGGCAAGATTTTTGTGCTCTGTGCCTTGAACATCAGATTTGGTTGAATGGCCCTAGCTATAACTTTTTTATTTTTTGAAATAATGGGAGGAAATTTCTGATAATACTTCTTTTCTGAAAGAGTTAAGGATATCAGGTGAATATGTGAAACTATGTTTTATCCAAGAGCAGACTTTACATTTAGACCGTATTTAGAAAAGAACATGCTTCTATGCCTTCAGCTTCCTTCTGAATTTTTTTTTATAAAAATGATTGACAACATAGAGATAAGTAACAAACTTATCAGAAAGACAGGCAGTGACTTCTTAGAAACAATTACAGTTGCTAAAATGAAATGGCACCGTTGCAAATGGTGATGACTTAATCAGCTGTGGATGTTAAGCTTTGATCTAACATTCCCATCCCACGTTCTGAGACTCCCTATGGATTTCTTTTGACCTGGAAGCTTTGTGGGAGCCTCAAGAGAGTGGGAAGGGGGCTTTAATAATTGAACATCACCACTGTCTGATGGCATTATCACCACGCCATTCTGCCAAGAAGATTTCGGCCAATAAAACAGTATTTTATAAATAATAAAACAATTTTTTAAAAAAACACTGGGGTAACCAATAACATTAATGATTGGGAAAATAATCATGGAAATTTCTGAATAAACAGATAGGTTTTCAGTAGACAGCAGGAACATCCAGTACATGGGGAGACCCCCTGATATGAATATGGAGACCATTTCATCTGGTGGGTATGCCCTTCTATGCGCCTCAGTCAAATGAGCCTCACTAGGCCATAACATGGTAAGCAAACACCTCTCCTCCCAGGGTGGTCTTCAGAGGCAGAAGTCTTTGTTCAGAGCAAAGACTTGAACCTGATTCTATAGCTGACTGGTAACCAGTACACACTGCTGGGCACAGGAGGCATCCCTAAGCACCCCTGGCTGCTACCTTCTGCCCAAACTGCAGCCTCCAAACCAAACCCTAGGACATCTCCAAACAGAAAGTATTACAAGAGCCTCTCTTGGATCACTACAGACTGGATACCCCTGCCCAGAAATGAGCACAGTTCATAGCTCCCTTAAATGTTTATGGCTTTTAAACTGGTGAAACCTCATGTCACTGGAGGAAAATAGCCATCTTGCCATCAAACTTTCGCCACCCTATTTCACCTGTACTGAGCCAGATGCTCTGTTGTATGGTTCCAGAGCAACACCAGCCTTACAAGGGGAAAATAAATAAATTTGAGTACTTGATCATAATAAAGTTTTACACATGTAGAACATTAATTGCCTTCTCTCCTCCTTCCCTTCCTTTGCTTACCCTTCCCATGGTTGGTTCTCCCATGGCCTCTTTTAGACCACTGGTTCTTAACCTTGGGTTACTCAGGAGTTTTGGACTGCAACTCCCAGAAGCCTTCACCACCAACTGTCCTGACTGGGGTTTCTGGGAGTTGCAGTTCAAAAGCATCCGAGTAACAAAGGTTAAGAACCACTGTTTTAGACAATGAACGCACCTGACACAGCATTCTGCCAATGTAATTCTATACAGCACCACTACACTGATGCTATGCTACTGTTGATATTACTACTATTGGTGCTACTATACTATTACTACTGTACTTCTGTAGTAACAATAACCATTGAACAATTATTCTGATCAGTCTTTGTTCCTAGAAGCTGGTGTTGTTAGAGAATGGTTTGCCACTCCTTGTACAAGACTCTTAGGAAAGAGGGTTATAATAAAATGAAATGAAATGCTAACTTAGTTGACTTTCTTTGGATTAAAAGGACCACTCCATCAACTCTCATGCAAATAGCTTGTTCCAGTAATGAATGGGCAAGGACCAGATATCTACACATTATCCTGATGTTAAGGATGCTCCAAATAGACACATTTTCTGCCAGACACTAGATTCATAATATAGCCTTGCTCTTTGATGCATTAGTTACTTGTTTGAAAACAAACAAACAAACAAGCCACTAATGTCTATACTTTGTGGAGCCTCCAAGGCCTTTTAGTCGTGTGAATATTCTGCCTGTAAAAATGAGCACACACCAGACAGAACTTGCAGCCTTGAGAAGCCTATCAAATTTGTATATTAATATAAGATGGCTTCTGATGTGCCCCCCGAGAAATGCTCACCAGGAAGCCTGCCATTAACAAGCTTTGAGGTCTGTCCTCAAAAATCTGTGTTTGTTGTTGTTTGAAACACAGCTATTTGGAACAGCAAAGAGAGAAAGCAAACTATTGTCACAGGGGGCAAGTCTCTTAACAAATAAAAATGCTTGGCTCAATACAGTTATGACTATTTTGAGACTTTCAATAAACATTGGCCAGACCCCGTTGGGTAGTTACGTCAGCATAAGCACAATAACATAAACTGTAGCAATGAATTGCCATGCTCTGTGAGCAGGCGAGGATACAGATAATACACAAAGCAACAGTGGTTTGTTAACATAAGAATGAGTTTATCATCCCATTAATAACTTGAGTTAACAGGCTACAGCCAGAGTGATTACCTGTCTACCAGATGCATTTGGCTGTCACGAAGATGCTAAGAGCTGTTCACGGGGCACAAGGAAGAGTCTGTCAAGGGAGATGACAATTTTATATCCAGAAGAAATTACAGACAAAGTGTGTGCTAATATATATAGTGTATGCTAAGAAGACTGGATATCTATAGAAGTCCTTAGAGAGGCACTGGCACTTGTTTATGTAGTCAATTTCTGCTGTCTCCCTTCCAAGTCCCCCTCTGTACAGTACTTCCTTTTTTCTACAATAGCCACTTTGAGATCCATAGATCCTGGGAGGTGAAATGTTCCTGATGCCACATCTAGGTTTATGACAAGGTCTTGTTGCTGCCTCCAGTGGCATGTTGTGTTGCCCATTGTGTGTCAGTAGTTGTTTATAGTGGAAGGGGTTAGGGTAGGCAAGTAAAGGCTGGCTTCTCAGAGCCACAGAGAAGGACATATTGTTGTTTAGAATGGGCTGCAAGTCAGTCATGACACATCTTTGTAATCTCAGGTGGAAGCTGTAGATGACTACTGACAGTATTTTGCCATTCACCCTATTGGGTCTGTCTTGTAATGGGTTCTTCCCAGGTACCAGTAAGCCTTGACCAATTTGCTTTTTTCACCCTGTTGACAGCACTGTAGTTCATGAAATTCCTGCTCTAACTCTACGAGTTTCGGTCTCTTTCCCGTGTCTCTGAGCAGACCCAGTTCTATTAGAGAGCCTGGTCGTAGACAATGGACTTGGTGGTGTCTTCATTTTAATATTGTTCTTGTTTTAATTTTCTTTTACGATTTTAAATTTTGCATTCTACCATGAGAGGGTTTACCTTAGAAAGTGACTTATAAATCATTTGAATAAGCAAATATTCCAAACAACATCAATTGGGCAAAGCTTCATCACAGAGACAACTTAGTCTCTTGCAAGATTAAAGCACTAAATTCCAAACAGCCATTAGTTTTTCAGATGTATAAAAGGTCTTTGACCACTTAACACAGGAATCACTCTTTTGCGATTTACTAGTAAAAATTGTACCATACTGTGTTTAAATTAAGAATGTGAACAAAGAATATTTTGGATTCATTAATTCATTTGAAGTGATCTTGAGAATATGCCTGTTCTATGAAATTCATTATTCTGATCATTTAGCAATAGAAGGTGGCTTGTTTTGGCCTGATGCGATATTAAGATTTGTCTACTGACTGATGGTTCCTTTCCCAAAGAAGCTAATGGGATATTATTTTATTTAAGAAATCATAGACAGGCAGTGTATGAATTTACTTGTTACAGTTAATGGATCATGGATCTGTCAGTTTCCTTTCTCCTGCATCTGTGTTTTTCTAATCTCAAGTTCTTTCTATGACATTAACGAAGAAATGTATGGATTCTGGTAAGCTCCAATTAAAAATGAACCATGCCCATTCTTGCCAGTCCTGAATGGTCAATTAAAAATTAATGCATCTGTCCCCAAAATGCAAGAAGACCCTTGCATCTGCCTACTACACAGATATTAAAGATGAAATATGTGTTGGAGGGAGAGGTGGCTGCTATAATTCAACACCACATATTTGAATATATATTTGATTCAAATCAGGACTTTTACGGTCTAAGTCCCTAAAGCCTTTCACTTTCACTGGATGGAATCCGTTTGTTTCACTACCTCCCACCATTCAGCAGAGCATGTATTCGAAGATGCAAAGTTAAAGAATGGCCAGTGGCTCCTTCCCTGGAACTCTTTATCTTTTGATAATTGTGGCAATCTCCTCTGAAGCCCGTATCCCCCCCCCCAGGTCTTCACGAGGTTCTCGCCCTTCTTGTTTCTTCACTGCCACCAGGTATTACTGCTCTAATACCATTGAATCTTGGAGACGTGTACTTTTAACACTCAAGTCATTTATTGGATCAGGGAAGTTATTATATGATTAATATTCAATAGGTAAATCACAGGTTGCTAATAACTAATATTTGAATCAAAACTACTATAACTTTAAACCTCTTTTAGTTCTCTATTCTATTTATCGTTCTTACCGATATCTAACTCACTCTTAGTTCACTTTTCACACTGTCTCTCACTCACAGAATCTCTCTTCAAACTCCATACACCAGCCTTTATATCCAAGCCCCTCCCCCCTTGGCTCCACCTTCCGTCCACTCATTGGCTTCTACTCCATTGTTCTGCTGTGATGGACAGGTGAGGGCAGGGCTGTTCGCCACATACCTCCCCCCTTAAAAAGTTGTTTCATGGGCTAAAAGCTATAGTGCTTTACCCTCATGAACAATGAGGAGCTTTACAGTAGTAAACAATCCACTACACAACATTACAATCAAAACTTACCACCTCTGAACATAAGTAATAATCAAAACATCTTATATGCTGGCTATACATTAACTTTGCGATCCAGTTACCAGTTCCATTACATACCTCACCGCTTCAATCATCTACACAATCAACAACATATAACACTTTTAATATTTACATACATTTTTTCTTGAACACACAACATATAACATTTAATGAGATGCAAACCAACATTTTATCACTTATGCTATACTAACCAAGTCTATTCCCTTCTTCATAAGTCTTTGGTGCGCATCGCCAGGGTGTATGACACAACATTATGAGTCTCTTTTGTCCACATTTTCATTTTTCTCAGTCTAAGTTCTATGACATAAGAGTTATCTCTTAACACCACATTATCGTCCTCTTCTGCTGTGATGGACAGGTGAGGGCAGGGCTGTTTGCTACAGTAACATAAGAAGAGCTGTATATGCCTGGAAGGCAGCTCAGTGGCAGGAGCAGGGGGGCAGCAGTTTCCTTGCCCTAGAGGCTGGCAATCCACATTATGCCACTGCCTGGATCAGATCTAATCCAGAGCAGTGACAGATAGTCCAGCTCTTGTTTTCACAAGATCTAGTATTCTGGGTGAAATCATCACTTCTTGATGCCACTGCTATGTTTACAAATGTCAACCATACTTTTTTCTACAGAGCTTTTATAAAGTTCAGCCTCAGCCATGTAAGGTGAGGCTGAAGACCATAATCACCTATGAGAAATGTATGTCTCAACAAGGATTTCTGTATAGGAAGCTCCTTCTTGCTCCACACTCTGATTTCCTAAGTGAAAAAGTCTGTTGGGCATCACAGAGCCATATCTAAGCCCACCTCAGTCATACATAAAGGACTGGTTCCACTATCATCCCGTGAGCAAACTCCTATTCATTCAAATGTAATATAACATTATGCTTGTGTCAATGTTCTGGTGATTTACACCTGGAAATAAACAATCACATAATTCAGCTGCACAATCAATCACACGATTCTCATAGCCACTGTTGTACAATACACTGGTTGGAGTGCTTTGTGGATAACACTTAGGACTTGGTGCTTTTATAGCTACCACAATGTAACATTGAGTTACGCCCCCATAGCTAAGCAAGAGGACTTAACCTAGTAAATAATCTCTGAACTGCCCTTCCAAAATGGCTGTCAAAAGGCCATACTTTGAAAATCAGTAGCACACTAGGTATAATTTTTAAACAGGTTATATTAAACTGGCATTTCCAACGATGAAATTGTGATTTGGCGATGCCCAGCCAACCTAATGAGACGGCCAGTTTTGCTACACTGTCCCCAAAAAACCTGTTTTTAATATAGTTATGGTTTCAGGTGTTACTATCAGTAAGGAAGACATTCATAAAACTAAAATAGATACATTCTCTTTCTTGTCCCTACCATCTTTAAAAATAAATAAATAATAAAGTACCATATTTTTCCTTGTAGAAGATGCTACTTTTTCCTAAAATCGTTAAAAATTGAGGGGTATCTTTACACAGAAGTAAGCTGAGCCCAGAAACTGAATCTTCAAAGCTATGCTTTCTTAATTTTGGGATTAGAAAAGTCGAGGACATCTTATAAACGTGTGTGTGTGTGTGTGTGTGTGTGTGTGTGTGTGTGTGTGTGTGTGTGTGTGTGTGTGTGTTATAAACAAAATAAAATACGGTAAGTATGTGCGAAGATGTGTAGCAAAAAAAGTGAATGTCTTTATTGTCCTTGCACACAACCAATGATTCAGAAAAGGGCACGGCATTCATAAAAGGCCAAAGGATTTTTTTAAAAAGTAGAATCAAAGGTACCAAACAATTAACAGCTCTTTCTTCACCTGCTTCCAACAAATTAAATTAAATTTAAACGCTGCATATTTATTTATTTATTTATTTATTTATTTATTTATTTATTTATTTATTTATTTATTTATTTATTTATTTATTTATTTAATTTATATCCCGCCTATCACTCTAGGCGGCAATGTTGGCTCTATTTCATTACCTTTTCATTTCAAAATGGCTGTCATACGCATGATCTTTCTTATTAAAACTGTCATATAAACCCACCCTTTAACGGATTTCACTATTCTTGTTCTTGGGGGAAAAGGATCACTTCTCCAGACATACAAACTGGTATTAAAAGTGTCTGAACTTAAAAAGAAGTCAAGCATCCCCCCCCCCTTTTCCTCCTGTTATCAGTTTCTAATTGTCATATGAAGAGATCAAATTCAACCTTATTTCAGGAGTGGGAGAATGAAAACAGAGAAACTATTGTCAAAGGAATAGTCATATAAACAGTAAGTGCAATCGTCTGAAACATGAAAGGCCCAAAGCAGAGTTCCTTGTTCACTGCTGTGAACTGAACACCCACTCCTTAGTACGTTTCCTGTACTAGATAAAGGATCAGTATTTCCATTTCTGACAGCCTTGATGATCTCTTGGGCAGGTAAGAGCTACCTCTTCAGTAGCACATGCTCTGTCTGTCTTCACACACACACACCCTGACCATGAGACCTCGCCTCGTTAACTAATCCTGACAACGGCTTAACAGGAGTATATGTTCCTGCGCACAGTCCTCCAGCTTTATTGGCAAGCGCTTTGAAAATGCAGCCGTTTGCTCTCTTAAAGACCCAGCCCTTCTCTCCGTTCCCAAGTTTCTGCTGAGTTTTGGGAACAGGAAGTCAATTGTGCAAGTGTGCCATCTGCTGGTGCAAAGTATGTATGGCTCTGCAAGAGCTCCTGAGCCCTACATTTTGGGTAAATAATAATCCATTAGCCTCCAGTAGAAATGTTGTGACAGTGCTGCTGCTACTAAAGGAAGAGGAGGAGGAGGAGCAGAGGAAGAAGAGGAGTCAATGAAAAGTGCAATTGCACCGGAGTGTAAAATGTTTTCTGAAAAAGCTGCACTTCTAAAAACAGATAGAGAAGCCAGCATGTTACTGAGAAAGCAATATGTCCCACTGCATGGGTGAAATGCTCAGCTGAAGAAGGAGGGTGTTTCCACTACACATCATGCATTCATAGATGGTTCCCATTTCACAAGAGGTCCTCCACAGCTCCACCACCTTCCCTTGGCAAGCACATGGCTAAAGGAACCAAGCTATAACGTTGCTGTAGGAGATGCTCGGGGCCAGGGCAACGGCTCAACAGGTTGACGCACCTCTTCCAGACAGCAAAGTGCAAAGAGCTTATTGCACGCACACACACACACACGCATGTGCACACACACGCACATGCGTGCACGCGCGCACACACACACACCTGAATGGACACTATCAAGCTGTGGCAAACCTTGCGTGTTTTTTGGGTTGATGTGCCAATGGGATGGTACAGGTTGTAACCTGAGATGGGGGAAGCTGAGGTACAGTGTTATTTCTTAATGAAAAGCCATACTTAAATGCCAAAAATAAATAATAAAATTATCTACACTGGCATGTGCATTAGAGATATGAAGGAGTGTGACGGAGTCAAAGCCATAAAATAGGTACCTTGATGTTGGGGCGCTCACTACCTTGGTGCATGCGCTCATAATCTCAAGATTAGACCACTGTAATGCACTCTACGTGGGACTGCCTTTGAGGCTGCTGCGGAAACTACAGGTGGTGCAGAATGCGGCAGCCAGACTACTTAGTGGAGTTAAAAAATACCAACATATTTCACCCACTCTGGCTGCATTGCATTGGCTGCCCATCCGGTTCCGCATCGACTTCAAAGTGCTGATGCTTACGTACAAAGCCCTAAACGGTTTAGGACCTTGATACTTGGCGGAACGCCTACTCCCACCAAGATCTACCCGTGTCACTCGTGCGAGCCAGGAGGTGAGGCTGAGGAGCCTAATGCCGAGGGAGGCCCGGAAGGTAAAGACAAGAAATCGGGCCTTCTTGGTGGTGGCTCCTCGCTTTTGGAACAACCTACCTCCTGAGATTCGCGTGGCACCCTCACTGGGTATCTTTAAAAATCAACTAAAAACATGGATGTTTCGGCAGGCCTTCCCTCCAGACAATTCTTGATGCCCTCTCCTCTCCCTTTTCTATTGTTTCCTCCCTCTCCTAAAGTTTTTTTCTATTTAAAAATTTTTATACTGTTTTATGCTGTTAGCCGCCTAGAGTGGTCTTAACAAACCAGATAGGCAGGATATTAAATAAATAAATAAATAAATAAATAAATAAATAAATAAATAAATAAATAAATAAATAAATAAATAAATAAATAAATAAATAAAAATATGTTCTGAAAATCTGTTTTTCACACATTAGATATCGCATACTATGACATTTTATAGTTTATATGGAAAACAGTACAGACATCATATGCCTTTTCTTTTTAATCCAGCCAAAGTGGCCCCAACAGAGCATAGCACTTTTTGCCAGCTGTGGATGGTATCACTCCTGGATAGATTTAGCCTGGTATTGTTGTTTAGGGACCAGTCATCTTTGGGTTAGACAACTGCAGTACATTGGACTCTCATCCTATCTTATTGCACTTTCTGTGCACTCAGTGCCAGCTGAGCAGAATCACAAAAACAAAGGATCATTAAAAAAAAACTATACCTGAAAGGAAGAGGTAATCAAGTCCAGTCACCCCTGCCAAAGCAGGAAATCGCCACCTAAAATATCCCTGGTTAGATAGTCATCCAACCTCTGTTTAAACACCCCCAGTGTTAAAGTATCCTCCACCTTCCAAGGCAGTCCATTCTATAGTGGAAGAGCTTTCTTAATACTGAGCCAAAATCTCCTTCCCTGTAATTTACATTCATTATTACTAGTCCTCCCCACTGGAGCTTCAGAAGATAACCTTTTTCCATATTCTATGTGACAGCCTTTCAAATATTTGAAGAATATTCCAGACTAAATATGTCCAGCTCCTTCAATCATTCTTTGTAGGGCTTGGGTTTCCAAACCATTTCTCATTTCAGTTGCCCTCCTCTGGATGTGTTCCAATCGCTCAACATATTTCTTCAACAGCAGTGCCCCAAACTGGATGCAGTATTCTAGGAGATAATTGAACAAAGCAAAATAGACTGGTACTATTACTTCGCTTGATTTAGACACTATATTTCTGTGATGCTGTTATGTATCTTATTAGCTTTTTCTGCTGCTGCATCACACTGTTCAGTCAGGTTAAGCTTGTGATCTCAAAAGACCCTTAGATCCTTACCATGTGTAGTTTGGTCTCCCTTCCTTTTATTTGTGCATCTAATTTTTCCTGCCTAAACATAAAACCTTATATTTTTCCCTTGTGAAATTCATTTTGTTTTAGCCCAGTTCTCCAGTCAGTTAAGGTCTTCTGAATTCAGATTCTGTCTTCAGAAGAGTTAGCTGTTCCTACCAGTTTAGTGTCATCTGCAAATTCAATGAACATGCCCTGCAGACCATCACCCAAGTTGATTATGAAAATCACCAGGCCTTAGACAGAATCCTGTGTCACTCCACTAATCTATTCTCTCCAGGATCATGAGGAACCTTTAGGAAGCACTCTTTGAGTATAGTCCATCAATGGCTACAAACCCAGTTACTGGTAGCATCATCTAGGCCATATGCCACAACAATATTATCAGGGACCTTGTCAACAGCCTTGCTGAAATCAAGATGCACTTTATAACATTCTTTTTATCAGCTAAGCTTGTGGCTCTACTTCAGAGAGAGAGAGAGAGAGAGAGAGAGAGAGAGAGAGAGAGAGAAGATGTCAAGCTTGTTTTTCAGAAACAAAAAAAAGTCTTAAATTCGTTTCATTCATCATAGTTCCATAGACATGGTGTCTATCCTTCTGAAAGTTTTCAGTTTATTTGTCTAGGGAGACCTCTAACACATAACACACATCTCATTGCCATCAAAAGAAAAGAAAAAAGAAAACCTAGCTAGATGCCTGCTTTTTTTCAAATGTTGGTTAGTTCATGCCTCAGAAGTTGGTGGACCCTCCTTCATTAGAAGTTTTTCAGCTGAGGCTGGATGGAAACATTTCAGGTTGCTGGAACACTGTATTTCCTGAAGTATTAAGGGTTTGAAATATATCCACAAAGTCTTCCTTTGCAAGTACTGGTATGAGTATTAGTTGAATATTTCCCATTCATTTATAAATAATACTGGAAACAACTAATATTTGCCTGTATGTGAAATAAATATTCAGTATTTTATAACTGACATATTATATTCCATATCTCCCTGTATTACAGGTTTGGGTAATCAGTAGCATTGGGTATATTATTTTTGATGCTTTACTTTCAGTATGGGTTGGAAGAGCCAGATGGAGCAACCCATTTATGCATAAAGTATGAGATGAGATTTCTAATACTCCGTGTCTTTTTCATCAATACCCTTCCATCCATGTCTATTTTATACATGAACAGAGCTGTATCCATGTATTGCCACAGACAGGTCTAGGACTGTATCATTGCTCTTAATTGATTTATTCAACTGTCTCCTATTCTACTGACAATTTTTATATCCAGCATATTTATGATTTGATAGCTAATAGTCATTACAGAAATTTGAAATACTTGATTTATTGTTCAGCGTTACAGGACTACAGGCTTAGGAACACCCTCCTCTTTGCTAGCAGTTCATGTATTCCAGGGCTTCACTGAGGCTTTGAAAAATAGATTTTACACTGCACAGTTGGACTCAAATTAAGCCAGGAAGATATTCATATTTAACAGGAAAACGGTACTGAACATTGTCATGCATTGATTGAAAATATGCTGAAACAGTTCTGTGAAGAAATAAAAATGACCAATCAATAAGCTGCTCAGCAAGAATGAAGCATGTTGTCAAATGTTAAATGCTGATGTGTAGGAAAAAATCAAACACTGAAACATTCTGATTTTTCAAACGTTGGTTAATTCATGGCATATGAAGTGCCCACCCTCATTTCATTTAAAATCAGCCTCCAAAAATTTTCTGGAGAGATAATTACTTCATTGCTATCTCAGAGGTTCCAAGGTCTGACCTAGAGTTCTCCCTTTTGAATGGCTTTAGCTGCTGAAATACTGTCCCAGTGAAGGGCTCGATCACACCTGCCAAAATAACCCAGTTATACCAATTTGGCCATTATTTAGATTGTTTCATAATTTTCTGTTCACACAACACACAGCTAGCATGGATTCATTTGCCCCTGCAATCGGTTTATTTCCCCTTTACAGGGAGGGTTGTTTTTAAATTGTACTGGTGCTATATTGCTTCATTTCTTATCAGTTCAGCCTGTGTGACTGTTGCTGCTGATTTATTTCCTTTGCAAAAGGGTTGGGTTTCTAGGTGCTGTGGCCACTTCATGGCCACAGTGCTTGTACCTCTTTTTAAACTTTCTTTTAAAGAGATATTGGTCAATCGCTAGTAGCCACCACTACCACCACTAGAAAATAACAACATGACTACATTGCTCAGAAAGAGACAACTCCCCCTCCCTCCCTTGCAGGTTAAAGAGGGCTTGAGATTTTCTAGTTTGAATTGGAAAGAAAGGAATGTTGCCCTGCTCTTCACAATGCTTTGCAAGTCCTTCAAAAACTGTGTTTCCCTGAGACTGTTAAAAAGGGGAAAGAAAAATGAATGCCAAAAACGGAGATGGAGAGATATTCAGGGAAATAAGGAAAAGGGCACAAGTGAGTAAAGGAGAAAAGGGGGGGGGAGGATGTGGGGGGGGTAATTGCCCCCAAGAAACAGTCAAAAAACCGAACTGATACAGAATTAAAGATCAGTTTAGCCTGCTTTAAGAGTTCAAATAGAAAGAAATGAATTGATACATATCCCACCAAAATATATTTCATGTGACCACAGGAAAACAAATGTATCAGTACAACAGAGGGATGAAAAGAATCAGTATAACTGGGATTCTTTTCATACGTGTGATCAAGTCCTAAGGTTGCCATTATATACCTCATAGAATGGCTGCCTACTGTAGGAAATAAAGCAAATATGACTGGAGAATTTGGCTTTAAAACACGTAGAATCGTGTGAAGCCAGCAATCTGCTAACTGATAGTGCATGCTTCAAACAACTGTATATATGAAGGTTAAAAGGGAAAGTGCAAAAACAAGATTATAGTGCAACTTTAAGTCAATAAAAAGGGACTATGGCAAAATTACATAACTTCGGCACCAACAACGAAGAAGTCAAAATTGTTAAAGATTTTCTAGATCTCCATCTGGTCATCAATCAAAACTGAGGTTGCAGTCAAATCAGAAGATTGAGATAAGATCATCCACACCATCGATACTCCTGACGACTGAGTGCAGACATGAAATCTGGTCAATGAAGAAAGCAGGCGGGGGAGGGGGGCGGAATTCTCTGGCCCTGAAAACCATTATTAAAACCCTAAAAGTCACCCTGTATGGAGCATAATGGCCAGGGATGCTACTATGCTCCTAATACTTTACAGTACCACAGAGCTTAGCCCCACCCAACCAATTCCTTTGTCTCAAAATTCAATGGAGCGTTTTCCCCTTCATTTATGCCCCAGATGTAAGTTACATCAAACACTTAAGAGAACTCTTTAGGAGGGAGGAGGGGGCTAAAGTCCCCAGAATTCTAACTGTGGCAATTCCAGCAGACTTCCAGGTGTTGTGTTTTTTTTTTTCAAACAAAATACAAAAGTCCCACCCCTAAACATAATTAGGATAATTCACAGTTAAAACATGAAGTAAAGCAACTAAATAAATTCCTCCACCACCTTGCAAGTATGCCATTTTCCAATACTGCTTTAAAGTATGATCCACTAAAATGCTTGATATAACTAACCAAAATGTCTTAAACTAGCAGCAACAAAATAGAGTAGTCACCAAGAGAGCCTCCTGCGTGGATGAGGTTCATGAATGGGGTGCAAAATATAAGAAAACCATCTCCGTTGCTGTAACCTGCTTCACTGCTGATGGTGATAGCACTCAGTGGAAAATCTTGGTGTTTGGGAAAGATAATATGGGAGAAGATTGCCCTTGAAATAACTGGATCCCAAGCCATGAGGTGCTTTAAAAGCCAAAACTGACATCTTGAACTGGGCTTGGAAGCAAACTAGTGTGCAGCTCTCAAAATTGGTGAGATGAACATAGGTAGATGTAGTTCAGAAATGTAACTTCTCTCATCTCTGGAGAGATGTCAGCCTTCTCAGTGAAAATCCTGAATTTTGAACATTGCACCTTCTGAACCATATACAAGGGAAGCCCAGTGTACAGTACATTTTAGCAATCTAGATTGGTTATCACCAGTGTATGGATAACCATTGCAACACCATCCCTGTAGAAATGAATCCATATAGGGTGACTCCCTCCTTTCTAAACCAATGAGACATTCATCCACTATCCTTCTAGCTTATGAAGACCAAGTTTCAATGTAGAGCAGCCCTGAGGCAATTAATTATCTCCATTGGTACTATATTCTGCCTCATTGCTTTATCACATCCTCATGACAAAATGAACATTTAAGCCACATTTTGGTCCTATAGTGAGATTATATCCATGCAGGAAATATGACTCATTGAACACTCCCAAAGTTGGCATGTTTTGATTGGTTTTGCAAACCAGAAAAGCAAAGTTAACAAATTTCTCAAATAGCAAACTAAGAGCACAATCCTAAGATTGCTTATTCAGAATATATTTCTTCCTAGAAATATATTTGGGGCTGCAGCCTAACTAACTAAATGAATAAATAATTATTTTGCAACACAAGCAAAGTACAAGCAATTGCATACTGTACCATGTGCTTTAAAGTGACCAATAATCATGGTCTTTGCTGGTAACATCTGATTCTCACCCCCAAGTTGATAGATTCCTTCAGAAGCAAATCAAACATACTGTAATAATATTTTTTTTAAACATGAATAAAATCCCCAAGAGTGAAAATGCTTCAAAAATCTTGAAAATCATACCTACTTTTGTTTGTAATGTGTGAAATTATTACAAGTATGTTCACTAGGAAGACTATTGATGGATGACTCACAATTTAGCTAAATTCAATAAGCTACACACTGTGCCTATCCCAGTGGGTGATCCATGTATTTTGTATTTCAAGTATCAAGTATTTGCCAAAAACAATATTTTTAAGAGTAGGAAAGGAGCTCATGAATAGGGTAAGACTACCCACAGTCAGCTACTACTTGTCCTCTGACCACTTACATGGGATTTCATGAGCTTGCTGGAGCATTTAAGGAGAAAAGAGTGCTTACCACAGCAGCCCTGCCTCAGGGAGTACACACGCGGTTTCCTGCAGGCATTGTGCTGCCTTTAAATATACACACCCCAGTACTTAATGGGGACCTTTAAAAGGCTTGTGCCTCAAGACCAAAATGTACAACAAACATTTTCTCCCAACAGGGTCACTCTTTAATAGTTCTTAAAGGTAGTCTCCATGCCATTGACAAGCATTAGCCACTCTTTCCTCAAATGAAACATTAAGGATTTTATGGGGCAGCAAATCAAGGAGACGGTGAGGATAAGAGGAAGTGCAACGTAAAATAAGATATTTCTCTCACATTGTCTTACACAACAGTGAAATCAAAGGCGCTCCTAACATGGGCAAGGAACCTAGATAATGTGAAGAAAATCCCCCCCCCCGCCCAGCCTTAGAAATTTCCTTTAGAAGGGATAATTCTAAAGATAAATGTGTGTTTTACTCTGTGTGGAATGCCCAGAACTTGGCACAATGGCTTAGAGATGGTATTCACTGTTTCCTTCAAAAGCAGTAATGGCCGTCTAAAGCAGTGGTTCTTAACCTTTGTTACTCGGATGCTTTTGAACTGCAACTCCCAGAAACCCCAGTCAGGACAGCTGGTGGTGAAGGCTTCTGGGAGTTGCAGTCCAAAACTCTTGAGTAACCCAAGGTTAAGAACCAGTGGTCTAAAGGACACTAAAAAGGCAGAGAACAAAGCAGAACACCTCAGCGGTAGACAATATGGGCCATAGTGATAACCACTGCATACGGTCATTATACATTTATTTATTTATTTATTTATTTATTTATTTATTTATTTATTTATTTATTTATTTATTTATTTATTTATTTAATATGGCGCCCACACTACCCAAAGGTCTCTGGGCAGTTTACAACATTTAAATACAATAAAAATTCAGAACAATTAAAATGCAATTAAAATATATATAAAAATTGCCACCAGGACCCACAGTTGATGTTTTCAATTAAAAGCCTTCTGGAACAGAAAGGTTTTGACCTGGCCCCATGAAACTTCCAGGAACATGAATCAGAAGAAAACTGAATCAGAATCAGAAGAAATCATGAATCAGAAGAAAATTGCCTACCACATGTTGGAGGTTTTTGCAGCCTTGCATGCTGCCTTTATTAGGTTTGGCTGGGAGAGACTTTTCTGGACTGGTCTGTCCAGCACTAACCAATGGTTCCTTCCCTGTCTCTGAATTCAAAGAGAGGCCTACTACTCTGCTGTGTATTTTTCCCTCTCCTGAGTCTGTTGAAGTCTGTTGTTGAAAGCAGACTTTGTCAGTTTACCATGATCTGTAAGTAAATGAAACTTTTCCCCCTTCTTTCTACTATTAGTCTCAGAGTGAGTTACTGAGAGTGTAAAGTCCCAGGGAATGAGAAAAAGAGGTGGTCTACTTTAGGGAAGCTATTCTGCTCTGTGAATCTCTGCACTTCTACTGTGCAGCTAGAGGGAATTTACCAAAAATTCAAACTTCTGTGTCACCACACGCCCTCCCTTTTGCAACCTACCACACACTCTAAAGTCTCACAGAACTTGTTACAGGTATGCCTATGTTAACATTAGAGGGGGCAATGGTGTGTCTGTGGACTGAATAGCACAAAAGTTCCAAAAAGAATATGCCAGTGCTGGAGAATGTTCGAGCTGTAACCTCCACAATCCCTTACGAAGAACTGCCTTGCAGGCCTTTGGAGCCTCTGGGATTGGTACAAAACATCTTTCCACAATCTTGAAGCATCTGTTTCTTTAAAGTACAGAAACTTTTTTTAAAAGTAAAATCACTAGAAAGTTTTAAAACTAATGGATTTATTTTGACAGAAGTTTTTATGGACTATAGTGCTCTTCAAGGGGATTCCAATGTCCTCCAGATGTGTTGTTGTTGTTGTTGTTGTTGCTGTTGTTGTGTACCGTCAAATCATCCCCAACATATGGCAACCCCATGAATGAATGTTCTCCAAAATGTCCTGTCCAAAACTACCCTGTTTATTTCTTGTGAACGCAAGCCTCTGGCTTCCTTTAAGGAATAAATTCATCTCGCATTCGGTCTTCCTCTTTTCCAGAGAATCCTGTCTTCTCGTTTTTGCCTCCAAAGATAGATCAGGCTTGATTTGATCTAGGATTCACTTGTTTGTCTTTCTGGCAGTCCAGGATATCTGCAAAGCTGTCCTTCAGCACCATATTTCAAATGATTTTTTTTTTCCTGTCAGCTTTCTCTACTGTCCAGCTTTCACGCCCATATATGGCGACTGGAAACATGATAGTGTGGATGATCTTGGCCTTTGTCTCCAGTGACACATCCTTACACTTGATTATCTTTTCTAATTCCTTCATTGCTGCCCTTCCAAGTCCTAGTTTTCTTCTGATCTTGTGCCTGCAATCTTCATTTGGATTGATGATTGAATCAAGGGATACAAAATGTCTAACCACATAGATTTCTTGTTGTATATTTCCTCTGTAGTCATGTTTCTTTGCCTTCTTGATGTTCAACTGCAGTCCTGCTTTGACACTTCTTTCTTTCACTTCACTAAATGTGATAATTGCTGCTTTCTGCCAGTTAGATGGTGTCATCTGCATATGTTAAATTATTTATTTTTATTCCAACAATTTTCAATCCTCCTTCATCTGAATCTAGTATAGGCTTTCTATATGATATAGTCTGCATACAGATGGAACATATAAAGGGATAAAATGCCGATAATCTACACAGGACTGCAATGGATTTCAAAGCCCACAATCTCACAAACAAAATATCTGGCTGTGAACTATAAGCTGTGTGCAGTCCAACACATCTGGAGGGTAGGAGGTGTGTGCAATGCAGTAGCTTGTGTTATGCTAACTTGGTGGAGGAAGTGGCAGTAAGGGGAACTTTGGGCAAGAGTGACCATGTTTTACTAGAATTCTTGATTTCAAAGGAAACCAAAAGAGATCATATACACACATATATGCTGCATTTTAAGGCCAGTTTTAATGAACTCAGTACAAGGATAAGCCAGGTCCTACGGCAGGAAATCCTAAGAAAAGGAATCCAAGAAGGGTGGGAGCTTCTAAAAACAGGAAATTCTAAAAGCATAAGTACAAACAATTACCACAAGAAAAAAAAGGTGGGACACAGCAAAAAAGAAAAAGACAGTGAAGCTTCACGAAAAGCTCAGAGAGGACCTGAAAACAAACAAAAAAAGACATGCATAAGAAGTGGAAGGAAGGCCAGGCCACAAAGGAAGAGTACAGACAAGTAACAAGGAATTGCAGGGATGGCATTAGGCGGGAAAAAGCTGAGAATGAACTGAGGTTAATTAGAGACACTAAAAACAACAAAAAAGCATTCTTCAGGTATGTGCGTAGCAAAAGACAAAGAAAAGAAACTGTGGCTCAGCTATTCAATGGAGATGGAAAAATGATAAAAGAAGACAAAGAAAAGGCAGAAGCTCAATTCCTATTTTAAGTCAGTCTTTTCCTCAACCCCCCCCCCAAGACAAATTTGAAATGCAAGTGGAGGGGACAGGACTGCAGTTGGAGATAGATTTCTTAAAAAGTTAAGAAATATCTTACTACCTTGAACGAGTTCAAATCTCCAGGCCCAGATTAATTGTATCCAAGGATACTGAAAGAACTGAAGAACTCTCAGAACTTCTTTCCATTATTTTCTTAAAATCATCGGAAACGGGTGAGGTGCCAGAGGATTGGAGGAGGGCCAATGTTGTCACTATCTTCAAAAAGAGCAAAAAAAAAAAAAAAAGGAACCTGGAAACTACAGGCCACTCAGCCTGACATCAATCCCAGGGAAAATTCTGGAACAGATTATAAAGTGGTCACTATGCAAAAACCTGGGAAACAACGCAGTGATAACTAGAAGCCAACACAGATTTGTCAAGCATAAATCCTGCCAGACTGACCTGATCTCATTTTTTAATCAGGCAACCTACATGATACATAAAAAATGGAAAGTTGTAGATATAGTATATCCTAACTGGTACAGCAAAGCTTTTGACAAAGTGCCCCATGATATTCTGATTATCAAGTTATCTAGGTGTGGGCTGGATAGAACTTCCAGGTGGATACACAGTTGGTTACAGAATCGTACTGAGAGGATGATGCTTAATGGCTCCTTTACAAACTAGGTGGAAGTAACAAGTGGGGTACCCAGGGCTCAGTCCTGGGCCTTGTGCCTTTCATTTTATGAATGATCTGGATCAGGGGGTGCAGGGAATGCTAATCAAATTTGTGGACAATACACAATTGGGTGGAATAACTAATACCCTGGAAGACAGAAACAAAATTCAAAATCATCAGGACAGGCTGGAGCACTGGAATGAAAACATCAGAATGAAATTCAACAGGGATAAGTGCAAAGTACTGCACCTTGGAAAAAGAAACCAAACACACAGTTACAAGATGGGGGATGCCTGGTTCAGCAGTACTGCAAGCGAGAAAGATTGTGGAATCATTGTAGATCACAAGCTTAATGTGACCCAACAGTGTGATGTGGCTACAAAAAAAAGGCAAATGCTATTTTAGGCTGCATTAATAGAAGTATATGGGGACGTGGTGGCGCTGCGGGCTAAACCGCAGAAGCCTGTGCTGCAGGGTCAGAAGACCAAGCAGTCGTAAGATCAAATCCACGCGACGGAGTGAGCACCCGTCGCTTGTCCCAGCTCCCGCCAACCTAGCGGTTCGAAAGCATGCAAATGCGAGTAGATTAATAGGGACCACCTCGGTGGGAAGGTAACAGCGTTCCGTGTCTAAGTCGCACTGGCCATGTGACCACGGAAGATTGTCTTCGGACAAAACGCTGGCTCTATGGCTTGGAAACGGGGATGAGCACCGCCCCCTAGAGTCGAACACGACTGGACAAAAATTGTCAAGGGGAACCTTTACCTTTACCTTTAATAGAAGTATAGTCTTCAAGTCCCACGAGATACTTGTTCCCCTTTATTTGGCACTGATTAGGCCTTATCTTCAGTACTGTGTCCAGTTTTGGATACCACATTTCAAGAAAGATGCAGACAAATTGATACAAGTTCAGAGGAGAGCAACAGGGATATCAAGGGGCTGGAAATCAAGCCCTATGAGGAAACATATTTTAAAAAGACTGATATTTTATTTATTTATTTATTTATTTATTTATTTATTTATTTATTTATTTATTTATTTATTTATTTGATTTATATCCTGCCCATCTGGTCTAAAAGATATGGTAACATGAGCCTCGTGGCGCAGTGGTTAAACTGCTGTACTGCAGCCAAAACTGTGCTCATGACCCGCAGTTCAATCCTAGGTAGCCGGCTCAAGGTTGACTCAGCCTTCTATCCTTCCGAGGTCAGTAAAATGAGTACCCAGCTGGGGGTGGGGCAATGTGTAGCCTGCACAATTAACTTGTAAACCGCCCAGAGAGTGCTTGAAGCACTGTGGGGTGGTACATAAGCAGCACGCTTTGCTTTTTGCTTTTTAAAAAACTTTTCAATTACTTGAAAGGCTGTCATACAGAGGAGGGGCCAGATCTCCTGTCAATCATCCCAGACTACAGGACACGCAACAATGGGCTCAAGTTACAGGAAGCCAGATTTCAGTTTAATATCAGGAAAAAATGTCCTAACTGTTAGAGCAGTACAGCAATGGAATCAACTCAAGATGTTGTGAGTACTCCAACACTGGAGGCATTCAAAAGAAATGTGGACAACCACCTGGCAGGGAAAAAAAGAGAAAAAAAATCCTATTTTAGTTGAGTCTTTTCCCAAATGACAGACTTTGCCCCTCCAGAGAAATGTGAAGTGTAAGTGGAGATGGCAGGACTGCAGCTGGAGATTGATGAACAAATGGTCAAGGAATACCTCATTACCTTGAATGATTTCAAATCTCCAGGGCTGGCTGAACTGCATCCAAGACTACTGAAGAAGCTGGCTGATGAACTCTCAGAACCACTGTCCATTATTTTCTTGAAATGATGTAACATCCTTGTGGGCCCTGAACAGACGGCAAATCAAAATCAAGATGGTGTATAATTATGTAGAACTGTAGAAGGCAGTATTGGAGTTTGATTCATAACTGGCCCTTGGACACCTCATTGGTTGTTAGATTGTTGTTAGATGTGAGGGTGCTTTATTTCTTGAAGGACACCAGGGGACGGCAGTTACAATAAACTGTTTCAGAGAGAAAAATGTATTTAAAAAGGAAGCAATTTATCACTAATCATTTTTTAAAAAATTTAAAAGGGGGTACAAGCACGTTGGCCATGTTATGACCATGGAGCCGAAAAAATCAACTAAATTGCAAAATAAATACATCACCAGCAACATTCATACATGCCAAAACAATAAGGATTGAAACAATACATAGACAGGATCATTTTCAAAAGACTATATCAGAAAGGTGGGGAAAAACTCAATTGGCTGGCCGAATGAATTGTTACCCACTGCATCATGTGAACAGAAATTTATAAAATGATTAAATAATGGCAGAGTCAATAATAGCATGTGTGAATGAGTTAATTTAATTCATGGGGCTTCTCATATTCTCCTGCAACCTGTTTAAGTAATACAGAAGAAATTTCAAGCCAAGCAATCAAATGTACACAGTTTCAATATTAAGCCAACAAAAGAGATTAAAAATGGTACATTTGAAAGTAAAATAACTTTTTTTGACATTAAGGATCTCTAGATTATCTGGCCTTGTTTTCTTTGCATATAATAAATGCCTAAGCATTAAGATTATTTACAAGACACTTTATGTTTTTGTACTTGTAAATTGTGATAGAAACTGTGTTTCTCATCACTGTTCAATATTTGTCAAGAGTGTTTGATTTAATAATATCCAACACAACAGCACTCCAGAGGTATCCATTAGTTTGATTGAATGCTATTATTTCTCTGAGCAAACTAAACACGTGGAGCTTTAGCAAAATTCACTTGGAAAGAGACAAACACAGTGCTTGAATATTTCATTGACATGTGAATATCCATCAACAATGAAATATTCAATTAGAATATTATTAGAAATACTTGCAAACACTGCTAAAACATGTTGCTTTCCACCCTCCCTTAATGTGGTAGTATCCATTTATCTGGTACTACAACATCCATTATTCACAGCCATCATGACCAGAATGCTGTCCTGGGTATATGACACTTGTTGCTAGAACTTCTGAATAGCACAAGATTGGGGAATATTTCCAACCTGCTCTTTCTTAAAACAAAGGCAAGTGAAAAACTATTGTTTAAATGGGAGGTGTGTGTGTGGAATCGAATAGTCAGATCATTTAATGTAGTAAGATAATTATGGTATAATTATAAGGAACATAATTATATGTCGCTGGTGCCTTTAATTGTATCATCTTCACTAATTGACATAAAAACTCAATCAAAACAAAATAAGCATTAAGGTTTAAAGTAGACATTAATGATAAAGATGGCTTTTTAAAACTGAAATCATTATCACACTAAATTCCACTTGTTAACAGGCAAACGATTTACCTGTTCTTTTCCAATCTGCTTTCAAACAAGAGGTTAAAACCATAGTATATGACTATGCAAACGCCTTTGACTGTGTCAACCACAGCAAACTGTGGCAAGTTCTTAAAGAAATGGGAGTGCCTGACCACCTTATCTATCTCCTGAGAAATCTATATGTGGGACAGGAAGCAACAGTTAGAACTGGATATGGAACAAATGACTGGTTCAAAATTGGGAAAGGAGTACGACAAGGCTGTATATTGTCTCCCTGTTTATTTAACTTATATGCAAAATACATCATGCAAAAGGCTGGAATGGATGAATACCAAGCCGGAATTAAGATTTCTGGAAGAAATATCAACAACCTCAGATATGCAGGTGATGCCACTCTGATGGCATAAAGTGAGGAGGAATTAAAGAACCTTGTAATGAAGGTGAAAGAGGAGAGTGCAAAAAACGGTCTGAAGCTCAACATCAAAAAACCAAGATAATCGCCACTGGTCTCATCACCTCCTGGCAAATAGAAGGGGAAGATATGGAGGCAGTGACAGGTTTTACTTTCTTGGGCTCTATGATCACTGCAGATGGTGACGCAGCCACAAAATTAAAATAGGTCTGCTTCTTGGGTGGAAAGAGATTTATTTATTTTTTATTTATTTATTCAATTTATATGCCGCCCAAACTACCCAGAGGTCTCTGGGCGGCTTACAATAATTAAGATGACAAACCTCGACAGCATCTTAAAAAGCAGAGACATCACCTTGCCAACAAAGGTCCGCATAGTCAAAGCTATGGTTTTTCCAGTGGCTGGACAGTGTCTGCGAAGCAACCAACATGAATTTGACCAAACTCTGGGAGGCAGTGGAAAACAGGAGGGCCTGGCTCTGGTCCATGGGGCCGTGAAGAGTCAGACATGACTTAACAACTAAACAACAACAACAATAGAAGACAAATGGAGGGTAGAGTATTATTTATTTATTTTATTTATTATTCAATTTATATGCCACCCACACTACCCAGAGGTCTCTGGGCGGCTTACAGTAATTAAAATTCAATACAGTAAAAGATAAAATAATTAAAATACAATTAAAATACAATTAAAATTGCCATCAGACCCACAGCTAATATTATTTCAATTAAAAGCCTTCTGGAACAGGAAGGTTTTGACCTGGCGCTGAAATTTATTTATTTATTTATTTATTTATTTATTTATTTATTTAATTCAATTTATATGCCGCCCACTCTACCCAAAGGTGTCTGAGCAGCTCACAATTGAAAAGCAATTAAAATACAATAAAAGATAAAATGATTTAAACACAATTAAAATACAATATAAAAATTGCCATCAGGACCCACAGTTGATGTTATTTCAATTAAAAGCCTTCTGGAACAGGAAGGTTTTGACCTGGCACCGAATGTCATCAGCGTTGGCGCCAGACAAATCTCAGTCGGGAGAGCATTCCATAGTCTGGGGGCAGCTGCTGAAAAGGCCCTTTGTCTACAAGCCGTCCCTCTTACCTCCTTAAGGGACAGCTCTTTCAAAAGGTCCCCCTGGTTAAATCTTAATATAACCCAGAAAGGAAAACAATTGTTGAAACTATAGAAGAATTAAAACAGCTGGTAACAGCTACAGCTCACCAGATTACTCATAAATATGTTCAAACCCACCCATAAACTCAAACATAGTTTTCAGAAAAAAATATGACATGTCATAGAAATCCTCCCCCTAAAACCATTACAACATCCTGGCTTATGCGAGAATTTCATTACATTTACGTTTTAGAATGGATTTACCAAATGTGTGCTTCTCAACTCAATACATGAACTGGATTGCAACTGTCCTTTAGTATTCGGAGATCTCTGAGTGCTGAGCTGTAGTTCTCTGAACAAGCAGGCATACAAAAATGTATTGTACTTGCACAAAAGAAATGTGCCTTGGAGAAAATGTGCACAAAAATGCATATAGACAGTTTGTACAGTATTGTACAAAAGTGCAGACAAATGTGTGTAGAAAGAAAAAGGCATAAAAATATGCACACAGATTTCTGAATGTTGTATGCTGACTTTCTTTATATCTCCTACTAAACCCAGTACAATTTAATTCCGGGTAGTTCTGTTGTGAAGCTTGCAGCCTTAACTGTCTTTTACAATTTGTGATTTGGCATTTTCTGAAGGTTTTATTTTCATATTTCTAACTGACTACTTGGAGTGGAATACACTAGGCGTTGATTCAAATAAATGAGCTACATTAATTGCCTAATCCAAAGCAGATGTAGTCATGTACAAATTTTGGGCACAGGGATGTAAACCTAATTAGGGGATTATCTGCTTGATTTTGTTACTTTGGCTTCGGTTAAAAATGGTACAGACAGTCGACAATGGTCCCCAAATGTTCTTGGATTAAAACTCCCAGAAACCTTCACCACTCACTGTGCTGGCCAGGATTTCTGGGAGTTGTGGTGCAAGAACATCTGAGCACCCAAAGTTGTTAACCACTGCAGTAGACCAATTAAAATGTCTAGCTGTAAAATTAACATATTTGCTTTCTTCATCTACCAACCAAAGTGACACATCACCTGTTGTACAAACAGAAATCTTGCTTGGCTGCAGAAAGTAAATATTAAGTTGTTGTGTAGGATGGGCTGGAGGGGGTTAAAATAAATAAATAAAAAACATTTCACTGTGAAAGGAGTGATTACATCTGGGTGGCTGATTACAGCTGGACAAATGATACTTAAAGGCACAAAGTCAACCTTGACAATTGGAGGGGCATTAACTGGGGTGCTCCAGCACATTATTTGGAAAAGGAATGAGTCACAGACTGACTTGTAGTGGACGGAAAAGTATTGCCATCTCTTTCGAAGGAGCACTTTACTTGATTTCTTGCCCCCCACCTACCCCACCCTGAAACCTGCAAAGCCATCAGGTGCATTCCCTACTTATTACTTACTCTGCCAAATAAATGGAGTGAACAGACAGACTATGAAGGTCACAAGAATCAAAATCCTCTTCAAGGCTATGTGAGAAAGATGTTGTTTTGATTTTATTTTTTCAAAATGGAATTTCTATTACTGCCCTCTCCCTACTTTCACAAATATGGCATTTCTAAAATGGATTAGAATGGAAGGAATATCCTGATACTACTCAACATAATCTTTTGGAAGCTACGATCAAAGAAACATTCCACATTTCACTCAGGAAAAGAAAAGGACAAATCTAAAGGTTATTTGGAACTCTGCGGGTAACCTGAGGTACTCTTTATAAAATGCTTTTAACATTCTGACAACTAGATCCTCCCTCACTTCCTAAGTCTTCTGTTTTGATTAACTTCAGCCTCTAGAAAATACCATTGTGCACAGAATTCTTCCCACTAAGATGAAGTCCCTCAGCAGGTTCACTGCCAAATGTGAAGATTAAAGTAGAAGCCAAACAATTCTTAAAATATGGGTTATAACTACTGAAAACGTAGTATAAATGCACTTGTCTCATTCTTCAGAATGCCAGAGAGATCTCTTCTGGTTATCCTATACTAACACACATATCTTTGTGGAGGCAAAATAAAAAGCCAACCCTGTAATAACTACCTTACTAGATAAAACCAAAGAACTATCTAATGCACACAATCTGTGCATGACAAGTAGATGGCCAGAGACCACATATAACTCCACAAGTGGAGTAGTACATTCTGTTCGATTCAACAGGATTCTGGCCACTGGAATTTCCCTGTGATCAGAAAATAGCCCATAACACCTTCAAGGGAATACTCAAGGGTTCTGAAAATACTCTAGAACTCTCTAAAGTTCTCTCTAGAACCCTTGAATCCAAGGTTTGCTTTTGATTTTGATTTTCTAAATGCACCTGGATGAGAATTAATATCTTCATGACCAGCTATTTTTTAGCCCAGTTAGCATCAGTGGCACATCTGGGGAAACTGTAAGAGAGGACCTTCTCGGTGGCTTCTGTCAGGCTCTAGATATTGGTGACAAATAAGAGTAACCTGTCCCCTCCTCTTCTGTTCTTCCACTTGCAAGCAAAGACAGGCAGGCTTTTGCCAGGGGGGTCGTTTCCAGTTTTAGAATGGAAAATTACACAGTGATTTTTAAAACCGAAAACACACACACCATGTTTAGAATATCTGTCAACTGTTTAAAATTGTGCCTCCAATTTAATTCTGCTTTAATGTTTCATCTTAAATTCATGCTTTAACTGAACTTTTAATTAAACACAACAGTGATCCACCTTGAATCGTATTTTGAGGAGAGAATCCAATCAAGAAACAGAATGCAATTTCACCCCTCCCTCTATACTATGCACCACACTAGACCCCTGCAGAGCAGCTGAAGAGTTAGTATGCCTTATTGGTTCAAGGGTGTGCACATACACAACTTAGGTGGAGTTAGTAAAGGGAGAAAATGCAAAGCTTACAGAATTCATTTGCACTACTTCAATAGCTCCACAGCAAGAAATCCTGGAATCTGCAGTCTGACAAGATACTTAGAATACTCTGCTGTGTGTAATTCAGAAGATCACACTAGCAAAAAAATGACTGGTCAGACTGGATGATACAATTAGCATGTTGTTAAAAACAAGACTTCTTCAAGTGATCAAAGACATCAGTTTGTCATTCTTTCACTAATGCTGTCTTAACCAATTCACCCCTGGAAATTTCAGCCAGTCTTCACCAATCTGGGTGTCTGGATAAGCTCAGTAGTTTTGTATCTGGCTGGGGGGCCAGAGGCTGAGAGTTCAATTCCCTCCACTGTGTCTCCCAGGAAAAGAGCCAACCTGTGTGGCCTTTGACAAACTGCAGAGTACCAAGATTTCCTCAGAAGAAGGGAATGGTAAGCAGCACACAATTATTATTATTATCATTATTATTAACCAATCTGACCATACCCAATGAGGCATAGTAGGCAGAGAGATGGACTAGCACTCAGGAAGCCTGGATTCAAATCTCCATTCAGCCATGGAAGCTCACTGGGGAAATGAAACTAGGAAAATCGCTTCTTAAATATCTCACTTTGCCTCATCACGCTATTAGGATTACTATAAATTGGTTCCAACTTGATGGCACATAACAATAAACGATCTGACAAGAAACAAATCCCTTTGAAAATACGTTCAAATGAGAAGAAATTTGGGACAAATTCTTAATAATGGGGTTTAGCATTCTTGTGCATACTTCTGAGGTGTTTGAGAGATGTGTGTAGATGTCTTTTCCTTCATTATACAGCTTTCATAGAGAAAGCTATGACTTCTGGCACCCACAATATTTAGAAGAAACCTAGGAAACACTGACTTATGTAGATAAAAAGGCAAAATCCTATCCAAGCAAATTTTCACTGCACAATCGGGATGACATCATCATCCAGTGTAGGTACTATAATACTTAATTTAATTTTTTAAAAATTTATTTGAATTAAGTGAAAGCTTCTTATTTCATCCCTCCAGCTTCCAAGGCTCCCTGGGGTCCCCTTTTGTCCTGTGGGAAGCCTTTGAGAGCCTCAGTACAAGGGAAGACTTGAACAGCCCAAAATGGCCACCAGATTGCCACTTCCAGGATTGAGACTGCTGCAGAGATTTTTGGCTCCCAAAGGCTTCTCTTAGGACACAAAGGAGCCCTAGAGAGCTTCAGAACAGTATCCAGCTTGCATGGTGTAAATTTACTCAAAATGATTTGGGCCTTTTTGTTAGAAAAAGGCACACATCTCACAGAGTTTGTCTGTAGTATTTAGCAATTTTACTGAAGGGGATCAGCAAAACTAATTCAGAATAGTTCAAAATCTGCCCTGTGATGGTAAAGTAGATACCTAGTAATGAAGCAGAGAACAATTGCTGTCTAAGTTCCAGATAGACCTGGCAGGCTGAAATGGAGGCTGCAGTCAGCAAACCAATTTAGTTGAAGTACTGTGCTTCAACCCAGTTACTCACCAGTGGTCTCATGGCACTAAATGGTCATTAATCCAAACACTCCACAGTTTTATTCATGGATAAGTGAGGCAGAAATAAGACCTGCACATCAATACCTTAGTAAGGTTATGCCTTGTTGTGTGGGAAGCCATTAAATATTTGTAAATAACTGTCAATCACTAACAATTTCATATTTAAAGATTAAGGGTCCTTCTGTTTTCAGAGGAATACCACGAGAAGTGGTAGATTGGTTGGTTTTCAAGCACTCCACACATTTTTCAAATTTGTTTGAAAGAGCTGGGATCCCAAGGCCCAAGTGCTTTGTGTGGCTTGGTGATGATACTGCAAATGAATTAAATCTGGAAAGTTACTTCTAAAAATAATTAATATCTGAACAGCTGTCCATATGTAAGCATATAGAAGTCATGCTAAACACACTGCAGCCATCCATGATGGAGCAGCAGCAGGAACGCCCATCACTTCCCTTAAAACCCAGATTGATTTAGGCTTTCTTTTTATAGGACATGCCTGAATCCCATCACTCTCCCAGCACATGCCCGTGTACAAGATGACACAAAAAGGCTGCCTTTGATTAAAGGATGTACCACAAGTGAGATTTGTCCATTGTTTAGCTAATAAGGTTCATTCTAAGCTGAATGAGGGATGCATTTTGTTTTGAACAGTTTTTCTTTCTTTTCATTTTACAAAAAGGCTATCTGCAAACCAGCCAGAAGAACAATGTGAAACAGTCTGCAAATTTATTGCATGTGTGATTTTAATATATTTAATTGTTTGTCATAACTTTTTTAAAAATATGCATTTGTCCTAGAAAATATTTATTTCCTACTTTTAGATTCACGTCACCTGATTATCAGCACATCCTATTTCGGTATGCGGCTCAATTGTTGTGGATCAATATCCCTCCTGGACACTTACATAAAAGCATGTTATTTCATCTTCACCAAGGTGTACTATGGTACAGTGGTTGCCTCAACTTACGAATGTCCTGACTTATGACCATTTTGAGTTACAACCAGCTCCGGCCACAAAATTTTGCTTCGACTTGCGGCTGGAGCTTCCAGTTACAAACAGGAAAAGGCGCGGGGGGGGAAGCGGGAAATTCAAATTGCTAACCTTTGGTAGGCGAAGAGGCTGCTTCTTTGTAGCTCTTTCACCCCAGTAGTTAGAATGAGTGCGATCGGAGGAGACTTCGGACTGCCTGGTAAGGTAAGGTACTGCTTTCTGCTTTTTAAAAGCTATTGTGGGTGGGTTTTGCAGCATGGTTTTGGGCTGGGTGGTGGGATTATGCTTCTATGCTGTGATGGGTCTTGAAGGGTTTGTTTGTTGGTTGGTATTTTTTCCACATCTCCGATGGGTCTTGTAGGGTTTGTTTGCTTTTGGGGTTTTTTTTCCGATTTCCGATGGGTCTTGGGGGGGTCTGCTTGCTTTTTAGGGTTCCCCCCCATTTCCAATGGGTCTTGCGTGATTTGCTTGCTTTTTGCTATTTTTTGCACTTCTGATGGGTCTTGCACACTTCACTTGCTTTCTGCTTTGCTTTTTTTGCATTTCCGATGGTCTTGCACACTTTGCTTGCTTTCTGCTTCGCTTTTTTTGCAGTTCCGATGGGTCTTGCACGCTTTGCTTGCTTTTCTCCCCCCCCCCTTTTTTTTGGTTTGGAATTGATTAATTGCGTTTCCAATGGGTCTTGCAACAATTTTTTGTGATTTTTTTTCCTTTGGCATGAATGAATGAATTGCATTTCAATGGGAAATGGTGCTTCGACTTATGACAATTTCAAGTAATGACCAGAGTTCTGGAACCAATTAAGTTTGTAAGTCAAGGTACCACTGTATTTTTTATTTCTAGACACAGATGTGAAAACTGGTCAATGAAGAAAGTGGATGGGAGACAAGCTAATTTATCTAAAATATGCCACTGGCATAGAGCTTTATGGATACTATGGACTATCAGAAGGACAAAGTCAAGCCTGCACTTTCACCAGAAGCTAAAATGGCCCAGACTGAGGTTATTATAATTTGGACAATTCATGAGAACACAAACACACTGGAAAAGACAAGAAAGGGTAAAAGGTAGCAGCAAAAGAAGAAGACCGTACACGAGATGGATTGAGTCCATCAAAGAAATGGCAGTATTGAGTTTGCAGGGCCTTTTGGAAGTCATTAATTGGAAGGTTTCCAAAACTGAAAATTGCTTGATGCCTGAAAACATCAACAAACTGAAAAAGAGCTGATCCCTCAGAACAGACAGGCATTATTGTTTTTGTATTCGCGAAGGCTTTCACGGCCGGGATCTAATGGTTGTTGTGGGTTTTTCGGGCTTCTTGGCCGTGTTCTGAAGGTGGTTCTTCCTAACGTTTCGCCAGTCTCTGTGGCCGGCATCTTCAGAGGACAGCAAACTGTGCTCTGGGTAAGGCTTGAGAGTGGAGTATTTATGGCTGTGAGAAGGCTTGTTTGTGAGAAGGCTATTGTCCTATCAGGAGATGGTTAATTAGTATGTTTTGTTGTGGCTGTATTGTTTTGATAAGGAGGGGAGATTATCTGTCCCTGCGGTTGATGGGTGTTATTAGCTGGTGTTTTGTGTGTAGTAATCCCCTGACCTTGTGGCTGGGTGGAGTTCGTTGACCTTTTGCACTCTGTGTTTTTGAGAGCTGGGAGCCAGGTTTTGTTGAGTTTCAGACTTTCCTCCTTCCGGTTGAAGTTTTGTTGATGCTTGTGGATTTCAATGGCTTCCCTGTGCAGTCTGACGTAATGATTGCTGGTGTTGTCCAGTCTTTCAGTATTTTGAAATAGAATTTCATGTCCAGTTTGTTTTAGGGCATGTTCAGCTACTGCAGATTTTTCTGGTTGTTTTAGTCTGCAGTGTCTCTCATGTTCTTTGAATCTGGTGTGGATGCTTCCTTTTGTGGTTCCAATGTATACCTGGCCACAACTGCAAGGTATCCGGTATACTCCTGCAGTGGTGAGGGGGTCCCTTCTGTCCTTTGCTGATCGTAACATTTGTTGTATTTTTGTGGTGGGCTTGAATACTGTTTGTAAGTTGTGTTTTTCCAGAAGTTTCCCCATGCGGTCTGTGACCCCTTTGATGTATGGCAGAAATACTTTGTATGTGGGTGGCTGTTTTTGTTCTTCAGTTGGGTGTTGTTTTCTTGGTTTGATGGCTCTTGTGATTTCATTTTTGGAGTAGCCATTTGCCTGTAGGGCCCAATTCAGGTGGTCGAGTTCAGTGTTGAGAAACTGAGGTTCACAGTTCCGATTTGCACGGTCTACCAGTGTTTTGATTATGCCTCTTTTTTGCTGTTGGTGGTGGTTGGAGTTTTTGTGTAGGTACCTGTCTGTGTGGGTGGGTTTTTTGTAGACCTTGTGTCCCAGTCGGAGGTCAGAAGCTCTCCCACCCAGACTATACGGACTCCCCAAAATCCACAAGGACTCTACCTCGCTCAGGCCCATTGTAAGTGCCATCGGCTCCCCAACATATGAATTAGCCAAACACCTAGCAACCCTTCTACAGACCCACATTGGACAAACCTCATCCTACATCAAAGACTCAGGGCATTTCATAAGCAAGATCAGCACCCTAAAACTCAACCCAGGGGATAGACTGGTCAGTTTTGATGTAGTATCCCTGTTCACTAAAGTACCGGTAAAGGACACCCTGACACTCATCCAGCAGATATTCCCAGAAGACATCAAGGCCCTCTTCCAGCACTGCCTTACAACCAGCTATTTCCAGTGGGATAATGAATTCTACGAACAGACAGATGGAGTGGCCATGGGCAGCCCTCTCAGCCCGGTCATAGCAAATTTCTACATGGAGCATTTTGAGAAACTTGCCCTGGCTTCAGCACCCCTCGCACCCACAGTCTGGTTCCCATATGTGCATGACACCTTTACAATCTGGAGTCATGGAGAAGAATAACTGGAAGAATTTGTCAACCATTTCAACAGCATCCACCCTAATATACAATTCACCATGGAAAAAGAAACAGAGGGCCAGCTCCCGTTCCTAGATGTCATGGTCCTACGCAAAACTGACCTCCGACTGGGACACAAGGTCTACAGAAAACCCACCCACACAGACAGGTACCTACACAAAAACTCCAACCACCACCAACAGCAAAAAAGAGGCATAATCAAAACACTGGTAGACCGTGCAAATCGGAACTGTGAACCTCAGTTTCTCAACACTGAACTCGACCACCTGAATTGGGCCCTACAGGCAAATGGCTACTCCAAAAATGAAATCACAAGAGCCATCAAACCAAGAAAACAACACCCAACTGAAGAACAAAAACAGCCACCCACATACAAAGTATTTCTGCCATACATCAAAGGGGTCACAGACCGCATGGGGAAACTTCTGGAAAAACACAACTTACAAACAATATTCAAGCCCACCACAAAAATACAACAAATGTTACGATCAGCAAAGGACAGAAGGGACCCCCTCACCACTGCAGGAGTATACCGGATACCTTGCAGTTGTGGCCAGGTATACATTGGAACCACAAAAGGAAGCATCCACACCAGATTCAAAGAACATGAGAGACACTGCAGACTAAAACAACCAGAAAAATCTGCAGTAGCTGAACATGCCCTAAAACAAACTGGACATGAAATTCTATTTCAAAATACTGAAAGACTGGACAACACCAGCAATCATTACGTCAGACTGCACAGGGAAGCCATTGAAATCCACAAGCATCAACAAAACTTCAACCGGAAGGAGGAAAGTCTGAAACTCAACAAAACCTGGCTCCCAGCTCTCAAAAACACAGAGTGCAAAAGGTCAACGAACTCCACCCAGCCACAAGGTCAGGGGATTACTACACACAAAACACCAGCTAATAACACCCATCAACCGCAGGGACAGATAATCTCCCCTCCTTATCAAAACAATACAGCCACAACAAAACATACTAATTAACCATCTCCTGATAGGACAATAGCCTTCTCACAAACAAGCCTTCTCACAGCCATAAATACTCCACTCTCAAGCCTTACCCAGAGCACAGTTTGCTGTCCTCTGAAGATGCCGGCCACAGAGACTGGCGAAACGTTAGGAAGAACCACCTTCAGAACACGGCCAAGAAGCCCGAAAAACCCACAACAACCATTATTGTTTTTGCTTGATTATAAAACGTAATGCAATTATTTGCAATACCTAACACTTTCTAAACTATTTTTTGTGCCTTTACTTCTGCTTCCACCCAATCAGATGTGATGAAACTTACTTTTTAGTACTGAAGTTCCCAGAACAAATATATATCCAATGTATTCATCCATGAAGGCTGAAATTCTGGAAATTATAGTCCCCAAACCCTAACTTTCCCCATCTCTGCTTCCTATTGATAATGGAGATGATTCAGCCAAAATCAAACATTTCTAAAACCCTATGCAGGCATTGACCCTGTGCATTTATTGTACCCATGGGGGTGGGCGGAAGCAGGTCCCCAACTCTGTCTCCTCTAAAGCCACCTACCCTACAGTCCGAGCACTTTTATGTTTAACATGACTTCTACAAGCCTACATACAGACAGCTATACAGGCACACACAACAGAAAACTGTGAATATGTGGGAAAGAGGCAGCTTGCTCTTGCTTTGGTTCTTGTCTTGCTCTAGAGCAGTGGTTCCCAACATCAGTTCCCCAGATGTTTTTTGGATTAAAACTCCCAGATGACTTCATCATGAATTGTGCTGTCCAGGATTTCTTGGAGTTGTAGTCCAAGAACATCTGGAGCCCCAAGGTTGGGGACAACTGGTCTAGAACCTGAAGCTCCCAGAAAAAGGGCTAAAAACAAGTATACCTGTAACCTGCAAAAAAGTTGGCAAAGTTGACTAATGGCTAAAGATCCTGGGCAATATCTTCTTGATCCATTACATACAACATACTACAACATTTTGCTGTGACATAAACTTTGTTTATGACATTCATTTGCAAATAGAACCAAGAAGATGTCCCTCTTCACTAATTCATTCACTTGTATGGTTCCCATTGGGCTCAGTCTTTGTGCTACACCTTGTGTGCCTCATTCTTGCAGGAGAGGAGCACATCTGGCATTGAGTTGTACCACTGCAGCCTCTTGTGGCCATAAACAGTGTCAGCAGCACAACGGTCCATGTAGGGCTTCTTCTCATCTTGTTTCTGCTGAGCCTACCAGCAGACCCCAACCCAGACGGTGGCTTTCCTTACCATGGCCCAGCGGCGGCAGCCATTGCATCTCCCCCATCCCACACCCATGACCCACCATGCCAATTTGACTTTAGAAAACACGGGAAATGGAGTTGTGCAGGGGATTTTCTATCCACAAATGTTTATACATCCCTCCCCACCAGGCTTTTGCATCTCTATCTAAGGCAACCAGTTTTCTCCCCATCACAACTGGAATACAGTCCAACAATGTTTGTAGGGCCAAATATTTTTCCTTCCCCTGCTCAAGCTGTTCTCTCCTTTCTGGCACTCTTGTCCAGGCTGAATGCTAGAACATTGCTCTCATTGCTGGTACTGGAGCCAAAGGATAAGGAAAATGTTTATCAGAAGAGAGGCAACAAAAAGGGAAGCCATGGGTGGGGAAGAGGTGCTGGCATTCTACTCCCTCTCAAAAAAACAACAACAAATGCATATGTGCCTGTCTATAAAGCTGTATAAATTGGGATCTTCATATGAAAGAGTTTTTAAAAAACCTTTCTGCAGCTACCACATCTAACTTGCATCTGTGATACTATTTGCATTCAGCAGATTAATAACAAATCATTTAATGGTCACTTTTTCTTTCTGCTTCCATATTCAAATTGTCCATCAGCAGATTACGATTCCTTGAAATTTATTCATCACTTTACAATGATTTGCAGAATAATGTCTGCAAACAAATTTTGCTCTGCAGCTTGATTGTGCTATTTTGGTGAAGACACTGCAGCAAAAGCAATTGAGCTTGATCTGAACCCCTTGTGAGCGTACTCAAAACTAATTTAGTTCCCGTGTCTATTTTTATTGCCCTTTCATCATCAAATGTCAGTGAAGTTCTTCCATTATAAAGATGAGCAATGAAGCAAAAAGCATTTAGTAGAAAAATACCACCAGGATCAGGCTATAGAGTCGAACAGAACAGTGAAAGAAAAAGGGTATTTATTTGGGGCAACATAAGTCACAAGTGGGATAGCCATGGCACAGTGGTTCAACTGCAGTACTACAGTCAAGCCTCTGCCCACAACTTGAGTTTGATTGCGACTGGTACAGGTAACCAAGTCAACACTGAATCAGCTTTCCATCCTTCAGAGATTGGTAAAATGAGTACTCATCTCATGGGAAGTGCGGGCAAAGTAGGTAAAGGTCCCCCTTGAAAATTGTTCAGTTGTGTCTGACTCTAGGGGGCAGTGCTCATCCCCGTTTCCAAGTTGTAGAGCCAGCGTTTGTCTGTAGACAGTTTCCATGGTCACGTGGCCAGCGTGACTAGACATGGAACACTGTTACCTTCCCACCATGGTGGTACCTATTTATTTTTATTTATTTATTTCCTTCACTCTCAAGAGACTATGGTAACGTGCTCTGAATGGAGGACTTGGAACAGTGTCTAGCATGGCCGAGAAGGCCAATTCGAGAGTGACAATCCCTTCCACACTGAAGACAAATACAATCTGTCTCCTGTCCAGCTCCCTGATTTTGCTGGTTTTGGGACTGCCTCTTTGCCTCGACTGCTGAACAAGTGACTTTTCAAAATGGGAGAGGCCATGCTGCACCACCTCGCTCAGATGTCCCATCTGTTGAGGTCCATTCCTAAGACCTTCAGATCCCACTTGCAGATATCCTAGTATCGCAGCTGTGGTCTCCCTCTGGGGCGATTTCCCTGCACTAATTCTCCATACAGGAGATCTTTTGGAATCTGACCGTCAGCTGTTCTCGAGACATGCCCGAGCCAACAGTACCTCAGCATCACCTAGCCGACAAAGGTCCGCATAGTCAAAGCTTTGGTTTTTCCATTAGCGATGTATGGAAATGAGAGCTGGACCATAAAGAAGGCTGATTGCCAAAGAATTGATGCTTTGGAATTGTGGTGCTTGAGGAGACTCTTGAGAGTCCCCTGGACTGCAAAGAGAACAAACCTATCCATTTTGCAGGAAATCAACCCTGAGTGCTCAGTGGAAGGACAGCTCCTGAAGCTGGGACTCCAATACTTTGGCCATCTCATGAAAAGAGAAGACTCCCTGGAAAAGACTCCAATGTTGGGAAATTGTGAGGGCAAGAGGAGAAGGGGACGACAGGATGAGATGGCTGGACAGTGTCATCGAAGCTACCAACATGAATTTGACTAAACTCTGGGAGGCAGTGGAACACAGAAGGGCCTGGCGTGCTCTGGTCAATGGGGGTCATGACTTAATGACTAAACAACAAAAAGGGCCGAAAGGCAGTGTTACTTGAAGCTTTTCTCTTGAATGTGTAAATTTTTAATTTTCTGCAAGTGAATAGCGAATTGCTGTCCAAGTGTTGATGGGCTTGTCTCAGTCTTCATAGTCCAGATGGCCTATGTTGGAGTTGTGATAATGATCGACAGTTGTGGATGCATCTAGGGAAAAAGTGCACCCATCAGAAAACTACATATAGAAAATTTACATATTTTAACATATACAAAACACTATGTAAGTATACTTCACTTAGGAGGGGAAATGCTTTCAGTCTATATACATTTTTTTTAATTCCACCAAATTTTGGACATTTGGAGAAAAAAGAGAGAGAGATTTAACGGAGCAGAAACTGGACATGAAAAGAGGAAGTCTACAGAAGTGGATGTTATAGGTGTGCATATCTTTGTATCAGGTGAACTGCTAACTCACAAAAACTTCAGCCCAAATTCTGTTCTGTGTCATACACCAGCAAGGAGGAAATGACATCAGCAGTTTGCTACCTATTAAAGTGTTCCCACTTCAATTCCTCATTGCTTCAACTTCATTTTGAGTCACACGCAGCCTGAAATTGAACCATGGACTCTTTAATGAACGACAATCTGCTGGTGATTTTCTATGCCATCATAAGGTATAGAATAAAATTTTGGCCTTTCAACTTTGCTCTTTCATAAAAGTCTAAACATCTACCATAACATCCTTCCTACTTATTATGAACAACTAGTTAACAACAATATAGATATATAATTAAGCCTGTACAGTCTTAGCAAAGAAGAAACAGCCAGATGAAGGCTGTCTTATCTGAATATTAAGATTGAGAAAATAATCCTAAACCTATCAAAGCATGATGTTAGAATAAGATCAATTACCAGCATGTTGAGCTTTGACTTAACTGTAGTGTAGTAAATAAGGTAAAATAAAATAAAATAAAATAAACATGTATGTTGCTTAAAAACATAACCAATCAAGTCTAGAAACATTATTTAGACCAGGGGTGTCCAACCTGTCAACTTCCCTGGGCCACATTTGAAGATGAAAATTTGTTTTGGGCTGCACATACATTTGGTTTGGGCTGCATGGGGGGGGCAGCCCTAGCCGTCCTCCGCAGCCCTGCTCCAAGCACGCTTACCGGCAGCTGCGATCTCAGACAGCAAAGGCTGCCAGCTTCAAACTCCAGTGGCTTTATGGGGCCGGGGGGTTCCACCTATTGATGGGGACGGCACAATGCAGTCACGCAGCCCCCTGCCCTCTCCCCTCCCACTCCTTCCTTCCTTCCCTCTCTCCCCCTCTACTGTTGTGACATGCCCCGGCCACATTCCAGCCACAGGGGCTGGCAGTGTAACTTGAAACTTTGGAATTTCTTTAAAAATAAAAAATTGCACTGGGCCGCATTACGAGCTGACCTGGGGCGCATGCGGCCCTCGGGCCGTGGGTTGGACAAGCCTGATTTAGACCTTGCTTTCTAGTCTTTTTCTTTGAGTACACACAGACATAGAAACTATGTCACAAAATGAAGCTTAAAATGTTATTTTTTTATAGTGCGGCAAAGTTTGAAGGGAAAGCATCTTAGTGCTACATTGGAGAGCTGAATTGGAATGATTCAGCTTTGCTGCACTTTGATTCATAGCTTGTATTGCATCTGAAATCACAAACAATGTCCACACAGGGGCTGCGAATTAATTCAGGAGTTTACTGTTCTTGCTTATTGTGATGCAAGTTGCATTCGAGCCCATAGCCCTTCACATTCCTTCTTTCCTTCCTGGTCCTGCCTCTGTTGATCCTTTAAGATTTGTAGCCCAGATAAATCCTATACTCCAGAGTGGAAGGAGGAGAAGCCAAAAGCCAAAAAAGATGTTATACAGCATAGTGAGGGTTCACCAGAGTGTTGGGGGAAGCAGCTGAAACTCCAACTGAATTGTCTAAGAAATACTCCAGATGGGATAGGATTCTTATATGTGCAACCAGGAAAGAGTCACAGGAGAGGTTGGTGGCTATATTGACTGGCTGCCAAGATATGGGGGTGGATAGAAAGAAGAGTTACAAGAGTCCACTGATATGGTTCAGGAGGACCCAGAGTGGGGATATCTGCCAATGCAAATACACCAGACCTTGTTTATAGTCAACAGGTAGAACTTCCCTGGCTCTCATCCCAAGTATCCTCTCTGGGGATCGTCCCCACCCAGACTTCACACTACTACATTTCTAAAAAGCTTTTCTACAGACATAGAAAAAAAGGTGAAAAAGGTACTTCATAGTCTCAGAATCCAGAACATGAAAAGTTTGAAAAGTAATTTTGACACAACTCAGAATGATTCCATTCGGCATCACTTCCTTCCCACCAACCATCAGTCACTACCTTCCGTTACTTTCAAGTGTCATGAGAGATCAGATATTCCCACATGCATTACTTGAAAGTAACTTACTCATGGTGCTTTCCTTTTGCATGTCACCTCCCTCCTGCACATCACACTCACCCAGGTGGGAAGCTGGTTTTCAAAAAAAAAAAAGGGATGGCTCAAGAGAGAAGAGGCTAATGCTACCGGCATTAGACACACACCATCTTTACAATAACATCTGCAAGGGAGAAAAACAGATTGAATCCTCCCATTATGAAAAAATTGAAGACCTCTAGAGTCAGAGAAAAAGATCATTTGTCAGCAAATAGGATGGACTAACTTGAATCAGCCTTGTACATCATGCAGAGAGTAATAAAAATGTCAAATTCACCTATTTTAGAAGCAGAACAAATCCTATGTTATTTGACCATGTAGTCCCCCTCATAAGTGCATATGTACTCTATGTCTTGTGATGGTACAGTATGTGACACTTTTTACAGCTAGCCACCTGAAAACTGAAAAAGGGACATTTAAAAAATGTAAATAGCTAAGATTGGCACTATCTTGTTTCAGTTTCCTCTATCCTGCTGAACACAAGACCTCCTGCCATGCAGACTCTGAGCTTCTCAGAGCCCAGTAAAGGTTAGTGCCATTTGCAGTCTACGTTTGCTTTCATTCCTCTAATCACACATCCTGTATCTGCTGCAGAACCCAGCTGAGCTTTTTCATAACCTTTTACAAGTGTCACATTAAGTTGCAGCATGTCATTATCTGTTTTAAACCAATTTTTGCAAAAGTCTTCTGAAAGAGAATTACAGTGTTGTGTGACGGCAGAGATAGTATATAATGCATCTTAAGCTGTTCGGCTGTGACATACTATTCTGTAAGATTATAAACATACATCAATAACTCTCTAGAATGTGTATTTCAACCTAAGTAAATCTATTGATTATATCTTAGAGATGTAACTAAAATATAGCTCTACACAGGAGAGTATCTTGCACTGCTCAAACTTTGCATATGTGACATCACCTCCCGACAAATCTTGTTTCTTTAACTGAAGATCTAGGAATTAAATCTGGCCCTGATACATGCAAAGCATGTACTCAGCCCTTCCACTGATTTGCATCCATTGTTAGAGGTAAGCATGCATAACCCAGAATATTAATCAACTGTAGCTTCCAGTTGTGCCAAAATTTTCTTGCGAATCTATTGCAGCAACTGTGATTTTCAGTAGAGGTCAAAACAATTGCAAATGAGAAGACTGGTCTAGGTTGGCGGCTAAAATGTTTACAATATGGAAATGACGTTCTGTCTGTGCAGAACTCTGTCTGTAAATGCCTCTTGCCTAATGATAACAACATCTAACTTTACCAGTGGCTGAAATCCTACTGTGCAGTTCTGCATGTGCAGCCGTGACGCTTTCAGCAGCAAACCACAGCTGATAAAAAGCCAGCCTTGGGTGATTTCTGAGTAAACACAACTTTGTCTCATGTATGAATTTTGAGCACCCTGAAATCACCTATAATTAGTCAAAATTTGAGTTGAATGGGTGGAAGTTTGCATCTGATAATGACATAATTTTTGTGGAGGCAGAGCTACCCAACAGGATTCCAGCCATTGATTTGGAGCTTCTTTGCTTTTTCTGAGTTTCCAGATGGTTGACGCTAGAAAAAGGCAAACTGATTGTTCACACAAGAAAGGACTGAATCCAGCGTTGTCTTACTTAGAGGAGACCCACTGAAATTAACTGGAGTCATGATTAAGTCTGCAACATTTCACTGTTTAGGTTGGCTCTGCCCTTAGGCAGAGTGAGGCAGGTACCTCAGACAGCAGATTTTAAGTAGCATGCAAGGACAGAAGATGATTAGCTGCTTAAGTTATTGTTGTATTTTTGTTGACAAAGAAAGGAATTTGTGGGATTTTTCTGCCTTGGTGCAAAAGATATACTTGTCTGGCTTTAGATATTATAATCTAAATATTTTCATTAAAGGCTTTGAGGATACCACTTGCTGCTCTTATCAAGGGCCAGCTGCGATGAGTATGACTATTTTATTTTTATGTTATTAACTGCCCAAAATATTTGCACGAATGGAGCAGTATATAAATTAATTAAATAAATAAACATATCTAGATGTAACCTAAGATTCTTCTATTACCATTCATTATTATATGATGGTATAACCACAATATTGACACTTTGTGTACTTGAAGATTTTCTTAATATGATTTAGCATAAAGTATGTGCACAATTTGGTAGCACACTCAGGTGGTTGTCACTAGGACATTGCATTAGTGCTCTAAAGTCCCAAGTTTATAAAGCTGCTTGAGAAAAGTCAAGATTAAATATGTACATTAATATCTAAGTAGCCTGGGTCAACCGTATTCCAAGAATGTCCTTCTTTGTCATGTTCTGTAATGTTCTGTTATATCTGGTGATCATTTGTTTCAAACTGCTCAACTAGAGAGTGAACTTATGCAGACAATACGTATCAAGATATGACTGGTCAACCCACAATTACAAAACTTGCAAACATCAGAAAAAAAGAGTTGAACCAAAACAGAGTAACTCATAGTTATTGCTTCAACAGATACTAATATTTAATGCTGGTGAGACATACTATAGATACTCCAAGAGTTCATCGTTAAATGTATTTGTGAAGGCTTTCACAGACGGGATCTAATGGTTGTTGTGGGTTTTTCGGGTTCTTTGGCCGTGTGTCTGAAGGTTGTTGTGGGTTTTTCAGGCTTCTTGGCCATGTTCTGAACATGGCCAAGAAGCCCGAAAAACCCACAACAACCATTAGATCCCGGCCCTGAAAGCCTTCGCGAATACATTGTCTGAAGGTTGTTTTTCCTAATGTTTCACCAGTCTCTGTGGCCAGCATCTTCAGAGAACAGGAGTAGTACTCTGCGCTCTGGTGCAATTTCTTTAGGAGTTGAGTATTTATAGCTGTGAGATCAGCTTTTGTCCTTTTCAGGAGATGGATGATTATGGTGATCAGTGTGTTTTTGTTGTGCGTGTATTGTTGTGATAAGGAGGAGAGGTCATCTGTCACTGTGATTGATGGGTGTCGTTAGCTGGTCTTTTGTGTGTAGTGATCACCGGTCCTTGTGGCTGGGTAGAGTTTGTTGACCTTTCACAGGCTGTATTTTTTAGTGCTGGGAGCCAAGCTTTGCTGAGTTTTAAACTTTCTCCTTTTTTGTTGAAGCTCTGCTGGTGTTTGTGGATTTCAATGGCTTCCCTGTGCAGTCTGACATAATGATTGCTGGTGTCGCACAGTATTTCAGTATTTTGAAATAGAATTTCATGTCCAGCTTGTTTTAGGGCATGTTCAGCTACTGCAGATTTTTCTGGTTGTTTTAGTCTGCAGTGTCTCTCATGTTCTTTGATTCTGGTGTGGATGCTTCGTTTTGTGGTTACAATATATGCCCGTCCACAACTGCAAGGTATCCAGTATACCTCTGCAGTGGTGAGGGGGTTCCTTCTGGCCTTTGCTGACCATAACATTTGTGTATTTTTGTGGTGGGCTTGAATACTGTTTGTAGGTTATGTTTTTTTCAAAAGTTTCCCCATGCAGTTCGTGGCCCCTTTGATGTATGGCAGAAATACTTTATTTGTGGGTGGCTGTTTTCTTCTTTAGTTTGGTGTTGTCTTCTTGGTTTGATGATTTCATTTTTGGAGTAGCCATTTGCCTGTACGGCCCAATTCAGATGGTTGAATTTGGTGCTGAGAAATTGAGCTTCACAGTTCCAATTTGCACGGTGTACCAGTGTTTTGATTATGCCTCTTTTTTGCTGTCGGTGGTGGTTGGAGTTTTTGTGTAGGTATCGGTCTGTGTGGGTGGGTTTTCTGTAGACCTTGTGTCCCAATAAGAGGTCAGTTTTGTGTACGACCATGACATCTAAGAATGGGAGTTGGTCCTCTATTTCTTTTTCCATGGTGAAATGTATATTTGGGTGGATGATGGTTGAGATGGTTTAGAAATTCTTCCAATTTTTCTTCACCATGGTGAAGTGCTACTCTTGTCCTCTGAAGATGCTGGCCACAGAGACTGGCAAAACATTAGGAAGAACAACCTTCAAAGTTTCGCTAAAGATCCCGAAAAACCCACAACAACCAGTTCATCGTTAACGTCGTTCATAAGAACAATAGGACACTTGTCTTTTGCAGGAAAAGGCCCATGTTACCTATTCACCTATGTATGCTTGTATTTAATGTCCAGTTTATCTCACAGTGTAGTAGTGTAGATGCTTTAGATTCCAATGACTTTAGATTTCAATGGATGATTCCAGTCTGGAGAGCCACAATTTTTCCACACCTGCTCTAAACAAGGAACAAGACAGACCAGTGTAAGAGTCAATCAACTTCCTGTGTTGAAATTAATTGGTTACAGCATGAAAGGGAGAAAGAAGGTGGTGGAGTGGTATCTGTGACTTTAAAATTCAATCAAAAGTATCACTACACCTATCACATGCACACCCGTCATTTCATTACTGCATCTAATTTGGTTGATATCACAACATTATTACATTGATCACTGTTTCAACTAAGACTAATTTAATTGATAGAATTCTGTGTCCTTGCTATTATAAGAGACAATTAGCTCTCATTAGTTTACATTTCACTCATTTTCTACTGACTGATTGCACGACGTACTGATACTTGCTAATATCAATATGCAATGCAATCAGTCTGAGGGAAATGTTGGTACAGTATCTCTAAAAACTATCACACTTATCATTCTGATTGTCTGCAAAGTACCAATATTTGCCTACAATGTAATAGTTTCATAATGCAATATTTGGTATTAATAATCATCATCTGAAGGTCACATCCTTAATCACATTTGCACTGAGCAAAAATTAACTAATGAAGATTACCACATGTTCACAAATTGCTGACAATCCCTCTGTATTTTCTAATATATAACCTTTGAATAACAGAAACGGGAGCAGGGCTTTGACTTAATGACTTTTTGCTTCCCTCTCCTTATTTCATCCATTTTCCTCCCAGGTTGTGAGCCCTGTTTTCCCTCCCTATCCTTTTGTTACAGTCCGGCAGCAACCATATGGAGAGCTTTAGCAGAGCAAGAACGTGCAGCTGATGCTTTGTATCAGAGGTGAAGAGGTTACTGGAATTGTGCTACTGTTAATTTGCCCTTTAAGCAGCTACAGCGGGGAGTCTATAATGGCAAGAAGCAGAGCCGGGTGATTTGCCTATCAGATTATTATGTCGGAAATGCTAAAGATTCAAAGGAAAGAAAGGGCAAATTGAGTCTTTTTGTAACCAATTTAACATAATCCGCAGAACATTCAAGGACACCCATTTGTAAATACTCTGCAAGTTTACTCAGATAATATGTATTCTCTCTCTACATTTCTCCTCAGTATTTTATGACATTGGAGACAGATGTGGCCATGGGCCTCACAAAGATGCTTTGAGTCCTTAAAATGTGTAAAGCAAGGGAGTGAGAGAAAGAAAGAAAGAAAGAACTAGAAATTTTGGCACTTGGCGCAAATCCCAGCTACCCACCCAGCCCTGAGGTAACAGCATGAACCACTACCAAGAGAAAAGGAAGCAAAATGTGAGGATGTTCTTGCTTTTCAAAAAAGAAGGAAGAGAAGGAAAATCAATAGGGCTAAGAGATGTTACCATTTATTTTCCTAACATTACTTACATCTCATCCGGATCACTACAATGGGCTCTATGTGGGACTGCCTTTGAAGAGTGTCCAGAAACTTCAGCTGGTTAAGAATGCTGCAGCCAAACTGCTGGATGGCACTAGTTATAGGGAGTGTGTAACCCTTATTGAGGGACGTGGTGGCGCTGCGGGCTAAACTGCAGAAGCCTGTGCTGCAGGGTCAGAAGACCAAGCAGTCGTAAGATTGAATCCACGCGACAGAGTGAGCGCCCGTTGCTTTGTCCCAGCTCCCTAACGGTTCGAAAGCATGCAAATGCAAGTAGATCAATAGGGACCACCTCAGTGGGAAGGTAACAGCGTTCCGTGTCTAAGTCGCACTGGCCATGTGACCACGGAAGATTATCTTCGGACAAAACGCTGGCTCTATGGCTTGGAAACGGGGATGAGCACCGCCCCCTAGAGTCGAACACGACTGGACAAAAATTGTCAAGGGGAACCTTTATCTTTACCTAACCCTTCTTACAGTACCTTATTAGAAGATCAGCAGTCGTAAGATTGAAGCCACGTGACAGAGTGAGCTCCCGTCGCTCATCGCAGCTCCTGCCAACCTAGTAGTGTGAAAGCATGTAAAAATGTCAGTAGATAAACAGGTACCACCTCAGTGGGAAGGTAATGGCTTTCCCTGTCTAGTCGTGCTGGCCATGTGACCGCAGAAACTGTCTTCGGACAAATGCTGGCTCTATGGCTTGGAAACAGGGATGAGCATTGTGTCCTAGAGTTGGACACAACTGGACTAAATGTCAAGGGGAACCTTTACCTTTAACCCTTATTAAACAGTTTTGCTGGCTGCCAGTTTGTTTCTGGGACCAATTCAAAATGTTTGTTATTACTTATAGAACCCTATATGGCTTGAATCAAGGCAATTTGAAGGATTGCAGCACCCCATATGAATCTACTGGGCTTTTACAATCCTCTGGGGAGGCCCTTCTCTTGCTTCCACTATCTTCTCAAGTTTCTTTGGTGAGAAAACAAGAGAGGGCCTTCTCAGTGGCTGCTTCTGAATTTTGGAATGCACTGTCCTGAAAAGCCAGGATGGCCCACTCCATCCTGTCCTTTCATCATCAGGCAAAGACCATCCTTTTCAGGAAGGCTTTTCAGCTATAGGTATCTAGAGAACATTCCATTTAGATATAGTTAAATGTTTTTTTTAAATGTTTTCAATTTTTTAAAATTTTGACCAATGTTTAATTATTTTTAATATATCGCTTTGTATAGTATTTTTGTTATTACTGTATGATTTCAATTGTTGTCAGCCACTTTGGGTGCTGTGGCGGGGGGGTGGGGGGTGGGAGGCAGCATAGAAGATTCACCTCTAGCTTTTGGCACTCTCCAGAATCTAGTGCTTCAGTTTCCACACTCTAGTTATAGCCCTGGGAGAAGCTAGATATTCCTCTGAGCATACAGAGACTATTTGACAGCCTTTACAACAAGGTATGTCCCAAGCTATATTATTCAGTAACAGTTAAAAAAAACATGTATCTCATCATTCACAGATGGTTCTATGCAAAACAACCGAAAAGAAACATTTAACACTGCAAAATAAGGAAGGAGAAAATAAACAGCCTTTAGTTGGAGATTTAAACACACCATTTCAAAATAAGTACCAGGGGGAGGGTAGAGCAAGTAGAAATTAAGTTTGTGATTCTACCCTGAATAATGACAGGACGTTTGAATGCCATAGTTGCTAAAATAATCTATGTCTGAATCAGGGCTTCCGTCAACTGGGCTAAGCCTTTAGACGGAAACTAATTGCCGCAAACACTAATTTTCAAGTCCCTTTTGTCTCCTATAGTAGGCACCTCTGGATGCAGAAGGTACCCAATTAGCAGAATTCATGGGCCTGATTGTGTATTGTGGGGCAAGTGTGTGAATAGTATAAACACTGCTGATTACTATTCCACTGTAATGGCTGATTTTTTTTTTTTTTGATTGCTTAATAAGGCCATCTATTCTACATCAGTCTCTGGCAAAGCTGCTGGGGAAATCAGTTAGGTCACTTTTTCTGGTCATACTAGCAGAAGAAGCCTTGTGATGCTAACAGATGACTAAAGACATAATTACAGGCTATTTAATCACATATGTTTCCCCACTTAACATTGTTTGCTCAAGTTAGATGTAGTTTTAAAAAAATATATCAAAAGGACAATAATGGCAAACAGGCCAGAAAAATTACTATTGCATGGTTAAAACTCTAGAGCTTGTTATAATTACAGAAAACAGAGTTTACAGTGATTTTAAAAGGCATTAATTTATATTAGTATGTTTCTATACACATACTGAGGACGGCTGGTTGTTTGTGAAGTGGGGAGAGGGGGAGTGTATTTCATTTACGCACACGCATGTGGGAGAAGTGAAGTGAATTTTTTTAATGAGTTTACTAAAATGGGGGTTGTGTTTGATTATAATTTATTCTGAAATTACATACAATTTTATATAATTATTATAAAACTATAAATCAAGTTATGATCCATAGGGTTTCTCCCGATAGCTACAATGACTATTTCTTTTATTTCTCAGTTACAATAGCAGGAAACAACCACATGTTTTATCACTGTTGGGTATAAGGGCATATTCCCTCCATCTAGAAATCTACTCTCTCAGGGAAAGACTAATGACACTGGTGTGATCTTCTAGTACTTAAGAACCTCAAACATAAAGCTCATGAGTGCTGAGGGTGGCGGTGGTTTGAGTAGGGGACTTCTAGGGACAATCTAAGTATGCAACAATGATGATGGCTTGTATCAGTTAGAGCAGTGGTTCCCAACCCTGGGTCCCCAAGTGTTCTTAGACTGCAACTCCCAGCAGCCTTTGCCAGTGGTGAAGCCTTTGCCAGTATAGCTTCTGGGAACTGCAGTCCAAGAAGGCCTGCAAACCCAAGATTTGGAAACACTGAATTACAGATTGCAATATGGACCTCTCCATGAACAAGTTTCCCCAACCTCACACGTGTTGGAAAATAATTACCCCCCATCTTCCACAGCAAGCTGAATCATTAGTATTTTGTAATGCACAGCGTATGTTTATGGCATTCTGTTAAGTAGCAGAAACAGACTAGTGCACTGTTTCTGTGAGAACAGAAAATGGTATCATCTTGGAAGACTGCTGTGTGATAAATGAAAGACTAACACATTTTATCAGGCATGATGATACTGGACAACTTTGCGCCCTGCTGTCCCTCCCAGCTGGAAGAGAAATCTCTGTGGTTATCTCCCCTCATGAAGATTTTTTCCTCTTCTCCCTTAGTCAACAGAGGTAGAGACATGAGGAGGAGAATGAGGGAATCAGCAGTCCCTGTGAGCTGGCTATATTTGCAAGCTTAGTGGCATCCCACATCCTGAGATTTTGGGGGTAAATCTTGAGACTAAGTGTGGGACTATGTGGTGTCATATGGACTGGTTTTTATGATATCACATGGCATGGAAGACAAAGCTTGTAAGGTGGTGGACCAGCTTCTGGGGAAGGTGATTGTGAAAATGAGCACAAGGAGAATCCAAGTAAATGAATCCAGAAAGCAGATAAAACCTAGCTACACAGGTATTACAGGAACTCAGTCCTTGTCCCTTCCACTTCTCTTGGCTTTTTCATGCTTGTCTATTGCACAAGAACAACACACATATAAACATCTTCTTGCTGAGCCTTTGAATCGTGGTGCCAGCTAGGTAAAAATGAAGGTAGGCTCCCACTAGCTTTAAAGCCAATTGAAATAGAAGAATAAAACATCCTTTTCCTCCAGTTGCTGCTCACTTGAGACTAGTCTCTCTGCCTGCAGAACCAGGAAAAGCATTTGAGGCTTCATTTCGCACACTGGGTCCTGAAAACCCTAATTCTGACCCTTCAATTCTAACTTGGGCCTGGAGGCTTGGGGTTCCTTCCCTCCCCATTGTACAGTCAATATCAAATTTTGACAAGCTTCGTCTTGAGTTAACAGTTTGCTAGAAAGCATGCTATCCATACATTGCCAGCTCGAGGCTGAGCATTTAAGTCAAGATTGGGGATATGGGGAGCTCCCTTATCTGCATGGCTTTCTAAGTGACTGCACAATTGAAAGCATTTTGTGCTATAAATGTATTTTGTATGTAGTTTCAGTGATTGGGTAGTTCAGTGAGTTGGGTATCCGGTTGCAGACCCAAAGTTCAGGGATTCAATTTCCACTGTACCTCTCAAGAAAAGGGTCAATTTGTGTGGTCTGTCCCAGATCCTCTTGAAGGAGGGACTAGTATACTGTTTTTGAGTACTTTATATAACTATATACCTATATAACCATGAACAGGGTCAGCAAGTCAGAATCAGTTTGATGGTGGTAATAATGATTGTATTGGCTTACATGATGGGGTAAGTGATGGGTGTTGGCTAACAATTGTATGGGGATAAGAAGCTAAGAAGTGTCATGGAATGTTTATGAATGAAGATAAAAGCTGATTGGTCTGTATGGTTCACGGCTGTATATAAGTCGGTATTTGAAGAAGAGAGAGTTAGACAGAGTTAGTGCTGTTAGTGTTATCAGTTAGAGTCTGAGAGTTACTGTATTTATTTAAATAATTATTGCATTTCTATTCTGCCTTTTTCCTGGCAGTGGGACTCAAAGCAGTTCACAAACCATTGAAAAACAAGAATGAAAAAATGGATCAATAGCAATCTAAACATTATTAAACAAAGAACTCTTAAAATTGTCATAAAAACAAATTAAGAAACCTAAACACATTTAAAAACACATACTGGCAGTGAACATAGGGCAACTGGCTATGTTAACATAAGATATATGTCTGTCTAAGGAGCAGATCATATTTAAGTTATAAAGAAGAAAAGTGAAGACTCATTATTATAGGCTGAAGAAATTGACAGCAAGAAAAATTGCTGTTACATTCTGTTTGAATCTGTTCACTGAAACTTTTTATATCACTGTATTTTTTAAAAAATAAAAGTGTTTTTAGTTTACAACCCCTGCTTATTATTTTATGGATAGCACTATTAAGGTACTATACCCATCCGTAGCAATGGCCAGTGCTATGGCACATGGTTTCTGTAGTGTCTACAATGAAAACAACTGCCAAGCTTGAAGAGACCCTATGGGCTGTCAAGTCCAGCCCCTGTCAATGAGACACAGTGAGGAATCAAGCCCCCAGCCTCTGCCTCCACACCCAGATGCCTAAACCAGTGGTTCTTAACCTTGGGTTACTCAGGTGTTTTTGGACTGCAACTCCCAGAAGCCTTCACCACCGGCTGTGCTGGCTGGGGTTTCTGGGAGTTGCAGTTCAAAAACACCTGAGTAACCCAAGGTTAAGAACCACTGCCCTAAACCGCTGGTTCTTAACCTTGGGTTACTCAGGAGTTTTGGACTGCAACTCCCAGAAGCCTTCACCACCGGCTGTGCTGGCTGGGGTTTCTGGGAGTTGCAGTTCAAAAACACCTGAGTAACAAAGGTTAAGAACCACTGGCCTAAACTATTGAGCTGTCCAGCCAGTTACACACCAAGTTGCTTTAGACCAGTGGTTCCCAAACCTGGGTCCCCAGATGTTCTTGGACTAAAGATTCTCTAAAATTCTCAGATGTTTTCACCACTAGCTGTGCTGCCCAGGATTTCTGGGAGTTGCATTTCTGGGGGCCCAAGAATATCTGGGGACCGAAGGTTGGAAGCCACTACTTTAGACATAACTTTTCAGTTGGAAGCATTTCTCAGCTACGCAAGAAATTTCCTTGAGCTAGAGGAAAAGGAGCCTGGGGATATATCAATGAAACTTTATTTTGTGGCCATTAGTTTTCAGAATCAGTACAATACACCTTTCTCATAAGAGTTTGTGAACAAACTCTGTAATTTTCAAAGTCATTTGAGCTTCTTAAATGCAATAAAATGGGAAAACAACATGTGAGGAGAGAAAAATCACTTCACAATTTTTTACATAAAAAAATTCTATAGAGAAGAGTGGCACCTAAGGAAGTAAACCGCAGCTACAATTTTCAAATCCACAACTTGGGAGTAGGATCACTGAAGACAACAAGACTCCTCTGAAGCAAATAGCTGAAGCCATTGCAACTAAATCAATTTTACATAATCAGGGTTGAACAGAATAACTATATAGGTGGCACCCACAGCACCCACACAATTTTAAAAGCAAAGAATGAAATGCTTTCTTTTCTAAGCTTAAAAAAATGACGAGAGGAAAAAATGCTCTATCAATCCATAAATGGAACTATGGAAATACAAAATCCATTAAAGGCATTCTAGTAGAAATTCACAGCATGTCTTCTATTTTGCTGTTCCCAGCTAAATAGCTTTCAAATCATATAGCAGCCAAATTATAGATGACAAAACTTAAAATATTGACCTTGTTGAAGTTTATTTTATTTTACCAGTTTACCTGAAAATGTCTGTGAGAGCAAAATAGCAGAAGCCTGGCTTTTAGCTGGATCTGAAATATGATTTAAGCTAGTTAGGAGTATAAACTTGGCCTGGTGTCAAGAAGGGCAAGAAACTGGCAAGAAAAGTGAACATCCAGGATAGTCTAAAAACTATAGGTTGTTAAAAGCAACACAGTAACCTAAATCAAAGTGGCATATCCAGAGTAAAATCCAAATCAGGAAAATAGGATGTTATCAATAAGGCAAGGAGCAAGAGTCAAAAATGAGGAAAATACAATATCAAAAAGTATGAAATCCACATTATTGGAGAACAAACAATACAAGGAATGAAATAAAGCTCAAGACGAAGGCTATGCAAACAAATTTCTCCTTGGGCAATTGGACTTATTCTATTCCCTGTGCTGCTTCCCTCCAACCAAAAAATCTGCCCCAGAGGGTGCCCCACCTTTCTAGAAAAGATTCTGAAGGTGATCAAGGAGTTGGAAAGGGTCGAGTGGGGTACCTTCTTGATTTTTGATGGAAGCTGTTAATTGATGGGAGGGATTAACTGGGTACCAGTCTCAAAATCAATGTTGAAATGACTGAATAAAGTGATTCAAATGATAATGTGAGGAAGCCAGGAAGCTATACATTGAAGTTCGCAGGGCTATGGCAACTGAATAGTTCTATAGGGCAAAACATTCTCAAAAAATGATTATAGACATTGGTATTCTTTTTGCTCTGCTCAGTTAGATGATAATGATGATGATTAAAAAATAGCAGGCATAGTTAATCAAAATTATAAAAACATTGACTGGTATTATATAACAGAATCAAGTTTTAACCAACTTGTTAAAATTGCTTCTAATATAGCCATTTTTGTAGCTCTGATGATGTTATTTCTGAAATCTGCAACAGCCTATAATACTCTGTGAAATTTCTTGATATTGTTCCTACATTCCCCAATGACGATGAGGACTTCTGAGGTATATTTCATCCACAAGCGAGATATTTCAATTGCCAGGTCTCTGTATTTTGTTAGTTTTTCCCCATTCTTTATCTTCAAATCTAGCATCTCCTGGAAGTGCAGTGTTAATTATCCAGACATTTCTTCATTCTACTGCTCCTAAGTCTGGTGTGTTATGTTCAAGGTGTTGTTGTTGTTGTTATATTGATGTACTATCAAGTCGATTCTGACTTATGGCAACTTTTTCCAGGGTTTAACTGATAGAGAGTACTCAGGAGTGATTTACCACTCCCTTGTTCTGAGAATATCCTGGGACAATGCAGCTTGCTCAAGGCCACACAGGCTGTCTGTCTTGGGGGGCATAGTGGGGGAATTGAATTCTCCAACTCTGGTTCTGCAGGCAGATATGTAACTCACTGAGCTATCCCACCAGGTAATATTAATGTCTATCTTATCCCTGCAACCCAAAACTGCTGGCATTCATTACTTGATAAACCCCAAACAGTTGAGCACACATGCCAACATGAGGGTAGACAGGCACAAAACAAAGCCTCAGATGCAATGATTTTTAAAACCCTTGTAGCCCCCTCCATTGATATATAACACAGCTTGAAAATGGATATAAAAGTTGTCCCAAGAGGACAAGCACACCAACCCCAAAACCACATGGCTGCCATCTAACTTTAAACTGGTTTCAAACCCCCCATTTCATCCGTCAATTTATTTCAATAGCATAACCACACCCTCAGACCAGTCAGCTTAAGTCAGGTATTCCTTGTGGTCCTATGACTGCTGCTATGAAGAGAAGTTTATTGTTCTGAGGAGGTGAAGATGTCAGCACAGAAACGACGGGAAGAGCTAAAATCCACAGTGGTAGAAAGAGCCCAACGGTTATTATCACATGGAAAAATGGGCAAGGTGTCAGGGTGTTAGTTACAGAGTGGAGGCAAGGACTGTCAACTATAGATTTGCTTCTGCACAAGTCCTATTCAATCCTTGCCAGGATGAGCAAGCAGTGGTTGTATGTCTGGGGGGGGGGGAGGGGGCGGAAAAGAGGGGTGGGTGAGTTGAAGCATCGGGGATGGAACAGTTGATATCCTCCATGGGAGGGAAGCCTCCATGAGCTAAACTTTCTCTTTGCAGGATGGATTAGGCCTTAGGACTAGGGAAGCCCCCCCTTGGGGTGGGAGACAGAATGGAACTCCTTTCCTCTCCACCCCATAAAACTTCAATTATCTATTACTTTTCATTGTATGATTTTATAGTTCATGGGTGTTGCATTTTATCCAGAGAGAATTAAAAATAATATTTAGTAACTTATAGTCGTTTCCTTGATTAATAACTTCCACAAGACCCATTTGTCTGTTTCTTTTTATGCTCACACTAGACATGGTGCTGTGGTTATTTTGATGGGCCCTCCCTTCTCCTTTCACTCTTCTTCATATTCCTAGAACTAAAAGGCAAAACGGAGCTGGTTATTGAGACAGTAACATGTATTTGTGTTCTTAAGCGGGCAGCAGCAGAGCCAGAAGATAATAGATGCCTCATTTATTCAGGCTTTCAATAAACATATTTAATTCCCAGTGACAGCTGTCTTCACTACATTAGCATTGCAAATCAACTCTGTTTTGTAATGGCCTCCTATTGAACATGATTCAATTATGCATGATCTGTAGGAAGGCAGGACACAGTCTTAGTCTCTATAGCTACACTTCTGCAAGCTGCTGCTCTTTACACTGCTCATATTTAAGCTGTCTGTTTACAGCAGTGCTTTCCTTGAACTACTCTGAACTCTCTGCACCTTCCAACTAAATAAAGGAAAATTAATATAATTTGTAAAGCAATTATATGTGTAGACACATTGCATACCTAACATTCTTTGCATATCCATTCAACCATAAAACACTTGTTAAACCAATTGCTTGTTTCTAGACTAAAAACATTCACAATATGAAACCGCTGAAGGGTTTTCCACAAGATTAAATACCCGGATTTTTATTCTTATGCTAGCCCTGATCCAGAGCCTATGCCATGATATCACATTCAGATGTAATAGACTTCCCTTTGCTATGCGTATGCATATGGAGTGTGTGTGTGTGTGTGCGTGTGTGTGTGTGTGTGTGTGTGTGTGTGTGTGTGTGTGTGTGTGTGTGTTGTGGGTGGGGGAAAGAGATTAACGACAGTGGCTTTCCTCTTGTTGCTTGCTCAGAGACAGTGCTACAGGAATTTTCAGTTCATTTGCCTTTACTTTTTATGCAATGGCAAATGTTAGGTTTTTTTGTTTTGGAGGACGGCAAGTGTTGTGTACTAAGATAAATTCTTAAAATGTCTGGCGACTCAAGTGGGCTTACCTCAAAAGAAAAATGTGCATGTGTGTATTGTTTCTGTAATGAATGTGTCTACCACTGCTTTGTGGCAAAAACAATTTCGGAAGCACCACAGGTTAAAAAGAAGGTCCTCATAAAACAGATAGTGACCTCCGGGGGACAGCAGTTCACCAGAACTCCTTGGAGTTTAAGTATCTTGGATTCAATAGGCAGAGTTTTGTGATGTGTGTTATTTCAATGGTTTTAAATCACTTTAATTATTTTACATGTTTTAAATAATTTTATGGCTATACTTCTATTGGTATTCCAAAGTGAAAAAAGGAAATGACACAAGCATACATCTGATGACGTGAATGTTCCCACAAAAGCTCACATTCAAATATCATAGTTGGCCTTTCAGGTGCAACTTTTTTTTGTCTTTTGTTTTGTTTCCTTGAATTTTCCCTGGAAAGCCTTAAGATTCGTATTTGTCTTTTGGGGGATGGGTCTGTCCTGGCATTTGTGCAGTTGGAAAATTAGCTCTAAAAGCTCCTGCTGCAAAGTTCAATATCACAGTATACTAGAGATGTTGGATTGCGTTTTTGCATTTGATCAACATAACCAGTTACTTCATATCAACGTTGAACAACATGGAGGGGGCTGCAAAAACCCACCATATTGAATAACCTTTGATCTCAGACCTTGAAAGCACTGTGATAAAAATGAGTGAGATCTTCATGAATTGATACATTAAGGCCCACAAGTTCATGTAGCAATGTCACCAACCTCTCAAGGTTAGACATAACTGATTGCAAGAGGACTTAACAGGATGAATAGTGGTGCAGTTTCAGCTATCGCTCTTCTGCAAAAATTGTCAACCAGGCTTCGGTGTCATTCCAGTGACCAGAACTGGGTTTATAAAAAACATCACTGCAAATGCTTTTTGACATACCGTTGGATACATATAATTTAATCAAGAAACTGAACACAAATTTCACATCAGAAGCCACTAAAACATTAACTAGACTTAAGAAACTGAACCGAAACAGTTGAACATACTGCCACATTACTTATTGGATGAAATCCAGTAGTAGATTACACCTAGGGTAGCCCATTGAGTCAGTGGGGATTTGATGAGTCAACTTCTCCATAAACTCCATTGATTCAGTGGGTCTACTCTAGTTGCAACTCACTACGGGACTTTAGTTGCAACTCACTACGGGACTTCAGCCACTGATTCTTAAGTTTCTCTGAAAAACATCTCAATAAAACCTCTCTCCCTATACATTATGCTACCTTGCTTGCTTGCTCTCTTCATTCTTTTTTATAAGAAGTCTACAGTACTATCACTGGTCATGGATGATAAAGAGTATTTTGTACTGTGCAAAGTGTGCTATTTATATATGCCCCATATCACTTAAAGTACTCTCTAGGAGGTTTACAAGCCGAGCACTCAATTTACTGACCTAGAAAGGATGAAAGAATGAGCCAACCTCAAGCTGGTTACCTGAGATTGAACCTGGTTGTGAGCAGAGTTTTGGCTGCAGTACTGCAGTTCAACCACTGTGCCACAAGGGTTCTGTACCACTCAATGAAATAAAAAAATTAGCATGCATAACTTCTTCTACCTATGATATAGGGTAAGAAGATGTTGTTTGATGGTAATGAAAAACTACTCTCTCTACGTTCTCCTAGAGTAGGGAGGCAGTACCAAAATGGAAGCAAGCAACTGCTATACTAAACTTTAGGTGCAAGCAATGAGGTCTTGCCACTTCTCAATACAATAATGTGATGTAATTTCTAATTTTCTTATGAATAAAAATCTTAGCATGTCCATGTGGAACAATAGTTGACGGAGACTAGGAGAAGATGCAATATATTCGTCATTGTTATCAATTTGTGAGTCATTCTGTTTTCCACTTTTCAAAGCCGGGTGCTGTGGTGAAAACAATGGGCCACTTAACCAAGGGGGGTACCTATTCTGAGTGACCTCCCAACCCTCAGTACAACCTGAGCTAGTTACTGTGGAGCAGTAGATTTTTAGGCAATCCTTGTGATCCAGAGAGTATCTTATAAAATCTATGGCTGATCTTTTGCTGGTGTCACCTAAAGATTTAAATTCTGACATGGTTTGTCCACATAAGATTTGAATTAATTTAAATTAATTCAAGTTATTTCAATACAATGTCTTTACTTCTTGGGCTATAGCCCTCTCACTGCACAATTTATCTGTTTTCACAAGATTGAACAATATTTTCTTTCATGGAGAATACTTAGAGAATGTATTCACCCTTTCCAAATGCAACCAAAACCTTTTCTTTGCCTGATTTTTTTAAATCTGTATACGCTGCTATGTTTTTCTTTACATGCAGTGGCATATAGTTCTTGACATAAGTGATTAAATTTTTGGACATATTTTGTCTTTACCAAAATATTTTGCTATACTAAAAGATTGCAAACTGAACATAAAATTACATAAAGTGAACTATATAGCAGTCATGGTAGAAGATATTATTGACATTTTAAAATGACTGTTTATTGCAATTTGAGAAGAGAGAATAGATAACAGGTTTCTCTGGATGACAGATACTAATGAAAACTTACTCTTACTAATTTGGCATAATTAGAGTAAATTAAATCATTCAGTGTGGTAATTGTAAAAAAAAAGGTCAAAAGTAGAGTTCATGAATACTCAAATTACTTCCATATCCTATGTTTATATTTAGCATCTTATGCAACCATCAGTGGTACACATCCAGGCTCAGACTTCAGTCTGAAAAATGATTCAGTAGTACTGGAGCTGTCTTTGCAGTAATATAGGCTCCACTTGGGCCAGAATACTGTTGATTCCACATATTCTAAGTAGATAACCACACAAGTGAGCTTACCTGCAATACTAGCTGGCTGTCACATTCCTCTATTGCCTCTTGACATCAAGTTGGCTGCGCAATGGACAGCAAGTGAATTAAATATCTCCAAATGTAGTATTGTGTATCTACCATTTTATAATTGGTCTACAGGGTATTTCAGAGTTATTACTGATCACCAGTGATTTTGGTCTTCTATATGTAGTTGTATGGAGAGAAAAAATGCTTGACAGCATGCTCAGTTTGATGATGAAACAGCTCCTCATTTTCAGTGTTTATCATAATCAAGAATTGGTTTAGATAAATTAAACCTACTTCCTGACATCCATGTTTCTTCAGCCAGGAAGAGGAAGAGGACATTTGGGGGGGGGGGGGTTGGAGAGACCACTGACAGAATTTGGAAGGGATCTTGGAGGCTGTATTCTAGCAGTAGATGAAGCCAAAGCCATGGAGTCAGAACTGTTAAAACCAGTGCATTGAGGCTGTGTTTAAAGTAATGAAGGATGTTATATTCTGAGTCATCTTCAGAGGGAGAGCATTATCTCGTGCAATTGAAGACGGTGGCACAGAATTGGAATTCAGTATTCCAGTTGTTTACTGCCAGAAGCTACAGGAAGCAGAACAAAGGATGGGGAGCTTCTGAAGACAGAAGGTGTGACAGATGTGAAACCGATTAGTTCAAGGGCAATATGGAGATTGAAGAGATTAGATCAGAAAAGGGCTCAGCATCTCACGATCCCTTGACAGCTAATTAGAAATATCTGGATGTCAACGAGGAGCAAATTGAAGTTCTGGACATGCTGACAGTACAGCTTTTGGGGGAGACAACAAGGAAGTTCATCTCTTACCTGCTATGCATGCTGTCTGTCAAGATTTCCAAAACCTCGACTCCGCCTGCTTTCAGCTGTGAAGGTAATTGATCTATTGGACTGGGCTACCAGCTTGATCCACAGCCTGTGCTGGCCTCTTGCATTTGGAAAAGGAGTGGCTTATACAACAAAGCAGGAGATACTGAAGAAGCCTCCCCAAGGATTTTAAACACATTTAGGTGTCCCCTGGGCAATGACAGCTCCTCTCCTTCCACTCCAGAAGTACCAACATGATGTGGTACAAGCCTTATTGGATGGGTTTGACTATGTGACTTTGACAATGGCCTGCAAGTGGCCACCAATAACAAAAGGACCCTGGTCCATGCTAACTATAATCTCTGTCAACATAGGTGTCTTTTCAATACCTAAAGAAAAGCTACTGCGTCAGTTCTGCCAGACAGAAAATTGTGACCTATTTTGTATTCAAGAAATACATAGAGGCAGCTCCCAGAGAAACCCCAGAATATCCAGCATGAGACTTGCAATTCAGAGACGTCATAGATAGTACAGAAACACTTTCAGCTCCAAGTATATTCTACTGCTGCCAAAGAGCAGGTTAATATGGCAATAATCACAGTGGAGCTGTTGTATCCATTGTATCCTCCATTTATGAACCACCTAATGCAACCTTTTCCTTTCAAACGTGAGACAATTCTCATAATCAAGAAATAAATTTTATTATTGAAGACTTCAATTTCCAGAGCAGAGTCTGGGAATATAAACTTGATGATACCAATGGAGAAGTTTGCAAAATGAGCAGAAATATATTAAATATAGAGCTTTTCTCACAGTATGTTCTGAGAAATGTGTCTGTTCTTTAACTTTACCATACAGACTATTAAGCGACTTTCAGGTAACTCTATTCTCCATACAATTAGGGGCTAGCCTTTTCTGAGGTGGGTAGTCCATATTATGTAGGGACGTGGTGGCGCTGTGGGCTAAACCGCAGAAGCCTATGCTGCAGGGTCAGAAGACCAAGCAGTCATAAGATCGAATCCACGTGACGGAGTGAGTGCCTGTCACCTGTCCCAGCTCCTGCCGACCTAGCGGTTCGAAAGCATGCAAATGCAAGTAGATAAATAGGGACAACCTCGGTGGGAAGGTAACAGCGTTCCGTGTCTAAGTCACACTGGCCATGTGACCACGGAAGATTGTCTTCGGACAAACGCTGGCTCTATGGCTTGGAAACAGGGATGAGCACCGCCCCCTAGAGTCGAACCCGACTGGACAAAAATTGTCAAGGGGAACCTTTACCTTTACCTTAGTCCATATTATATTCCTGGCATTTTGTGCTGTTCCTTGAATTTTATCTGGAAGGCATGCAATGGTAGCTGAAGGAGAAATGCACATTTGATGTTGAGATTTTCAGCTTTTCATTCTTAACTGCTTCCTCTTTCCGTATGCCACTGGGTGCATTCCCTGCTAGGTCACTGATTTAACAATTAGAGTTGACTTCATGCATTCATTAATGATTGCACAGCTTTCACTGAGTGCTATTGTCTACCTGTTTTGCGAGGCTTGAACTACACCACACTGGACTGGCATATTGACCTGCAGAACAGCATAGGGCCAAAGCTGTAGTTTTTAGTGTTTTTAGTTGTGTGCTCCAACTGGTTCCAAGTAGATATTGTCCCTTGCAGAGGCCTTCTGCTTTGTATTTTAACAGTGTTTCTTATAGGCCAGTGTAATCCAAAGTATCACATAGGTATCTGGAGACAAAACAATAATCTACGAGTTAGATGCCCTTATAGGTAATCTGAGGTTTACTACGTGGCAGTTTATTTCTCAGACAAGACATATATTTGAGTCTAAGCAGAGCTGGGTTTAAGTTGATTTCTATCACAATGTGCACAATGTTCTCCTAATGCCAGAAACTGTTCAGCAAAAACTAAACTTTAAACCTGAAATGTTTTTATTGAATATAATTCCAGAGATTCTTGATAAAAAAAATAATATATAGTCCACTGTATATATCTACAGCAACTAGGTTGGTCTGGACCCAAAAATGGAAGAATGGAGAAATACCAACGATGGAGGAGCTACTAAAGGAACTATTGGACATTGCAGAAATAGACATGCTTTCAGAGGCATTATGGAACCAACCAAGACATTTTGTAAATGAAAGCTGGAAGCTAATGTATAATTGGGCCCAGAAAGAGATAGGAAATTAGGGGAAGAAAAGATTGTGGCGAACCAGTGCTTACAAGAAACTGTTGATGATATTAGATGATCTCGATGACAGCAAAATCTCAGCTCTATATATGTAGTATGGATGTTTTGTTTTTATTATTTTTGTTTTGTTTTTGCTGTTTTGTATGTATGAATAATAACAAAATAGATTTTAAAATAGTCTGTAGACTAGAGCTGGCAGAACTCTGAAGGTGAACCTTTAAAAAGGGGTGGGGTGGGGTTTGTATTGCGACTGCAGAGAAAAACAGGCAGCTTCTCACTTTTTGTCACTGTACTCTATGCCCCTTGGTGTGTGTGGTGGAAGAATAGATGCTAGCTGCCCCAAATACTCACGATATTTCACATTATGGGGTGGAAATCATCTGGTATTTTTATTAGCTGTGAAATGCTGCTTCTGACACAAGCAAGCAAAACAAAAACCAGGACACCGCTCGGCTCTTGGACTTCCTGCCCTTTACCCCCAACAGGGGAAGCGATGGACACTTCGAGAGATGGATGGGGGTCTTTTGGTTTTCTCTAAAGGACCTCTTGTTGCTTGTTGTCCTTAGGTCTCTCCCCTCCTTCTTCAAGGGAATACTTCTTTGTTCCCTTAACCTGCACAGAGTGTCGGCTCTGTCATTGTTCAGAATGCATAGAAGCCAAATCTCGGGGCTTCTATATTTAGATCTATGTATTATTCTAACTTATCATGAATGGATTTCTTGGAACATGTTTTCCCTTTATCTTATGTGACTGATAATTGAAAATTCATAGTCATAAAAACCACCTTACTTTCCTGTGGCAGTCTTCTAACGTAATTGCCACAAATTCCAACCAGGTCAAAGGCAAGCAGGGTCAGTAGCAACTTTTTGCAAGTTTGGACATCTTCTCACCAGGCATACAAAACACAACTGAGTTACAGAAGGCATGCATAGTCGGGCATAACCTCCAGGACCACAGTTTCCTATTTGTTTGTTTGTTTGTTTGTTTGTTTGTTTGTTTGTTTGTTTGTTTATTTATTTATTTATTTATTTATTTATTTATTTATTTATTTATTTATTTATTTATTTATTTATTTAAGTAATTTGTATACCACCCAATTTAATGCTAAGCACTAAATAAGACAGGAAGATAAATAAGATATGGTATTCATTGTTATTGGTTTGAACAACTGTGTATTTCTAAAAGATACATGGAGATCTATGGGATAGCTGTCCTGTTAGGATATTAATGCTACCTATTTAAAGTAATAAAAACTAAGATGAAGAAACTGCTATATAAAAAAATAGAATGGCTGCTGCTGCTGTTTGATAATTAATCTAATATACAGGAGATCTGTTTTGTCTGTTTGAATATTATAATATTGTTACAAATTTTATATATTGATTCAAATGTTCATCCCACTTAGTGGCCAGGCCACTGGTCTTGGTGGCATACAATATTACAACATAAAACAAAATTCAATAATAATCAGATTAAAAACATAAAATAAAAAGGAACCAAAACTTATAGTACCTATACAGAAAAAATAGCTGACACAAAAAAGGCAGCAAAACAGAGGTAATTATTTCAAAAATAATGGGATATCAATAACAAAAAAAACAAAAAGAAATCCAAAATTGAACAAAGATTTATCCAGGGTAAGGCAGCCACTTGTTTTCTGAAGCCAAGGAGGGAAGGCGGATGCCATACCTCTGCCGAGAGAGTTCCACAACGAGGCTGCCACCAATATATGTGAAAGGCAGCTAGAGACAAATCAACAGTCATTATGTATGTATGTCTGACAATCAGGACACATTTTTTCTATTTATTGCCAAATAAGTTTTTGTGTTTCATTAACTCTTAAATAATTTCAGGGCAGTAGGTAAGAGGAACAGAATAAAAAATATCTATCTGCTGGTAGCCTCTGCATTATTAACAGAACTGTAAATAATTTCTAGCTGGCCTTGGAAGTAGGTGCTTCAGTTGGACCTTTCTTTCACCTCTAGATGATACCTCATTTGGGTCAGGGTTCATGGTAACAGAATAAGCATAATCGAGAACAGATACTGACTGCTTGACTTTCTGACTCCAAAGTGACTCTTCACAGTGGAAGGCAAAATCCAGCGAGTGGCTCATCAGATAGCTTCTAGTATTGTAAACATTAGATAGTCTATAAAGGTTATCAATTCATATGCCTTAAAGCTGAGATGAAACCAACACTGGTTCAATTAAAACAACCTACAGTATTCTGAAATTTTATTAACACAAAACATGCAGCATTAGATGCAGTTTTTATGCAATAACCGTTTGATTGTTGAACACCTTATTTGTTTAACAGTTTCAGTTTAGAATTAATGACCAAACCCAGAAGCAAGACCATTCTCCTGAAGACACTTTCTAAGGTGAATTAGCTGTATAGTTCTTGATTTGTTATGTGGCATTGGAAGTGCATCAAAATAGTTATGGGACATTCATGTTATTGATTGGTTGGTTGATTGATTTGGTAGCATCACATCAAATGGTATACACCCCTGGGAACGCAGATGTGTGAAAAGCAGGTGATATTGCAATAGAATTGTCCCTCCTGTTAGATCTTTTCCACAGGTAAGAAAACAATAAGGAAACAATAGTGGCATTTTACATGCAACTGAAATGCAAAATTTTAAGGAATACATCTAACTACATATGTAGCCTTATTTTAATTGCACAGCAATCAGAAGATCTTTTGCCGTTTAAAAAGGTTAATGAATTTTCTGTCAAGATCCTACAAAAGAAGCAAACATTTTATATTTGTTTCACACTGGGTGGAGCAAGACACTCTTTGATTAGTGATTGTCCTCCCCACTCATTGCAAAATTGTGCCTACGAGAGAGTCAAAGAAACAAACAACGGCAGAGTTTTGAATCCTTGAGAGTTCAGTACTGCATTGGCGTTTGTACCTTTGACATCTTGTGATAATTTTTGGTGGAAGCTGAAAGTTAATATTGTGGCCCCACACACATACCTTTACACAGAAATAGCCTCAATTTTTGTGCCCTCTAAACATGCATAATTCTTTTTCTCATTGTTCTCCTCTAGGAGGTTGAACTTCACCTTGTGACTTTGAGTGCAAGAGATCCAAATAAAGATGCCGTATTGCTTCCAAATCAGTGTCCACAATTTTTCAGCTAACATGTTCTTCTCTTTCTTGCATGTCTTTTCCCAGTTTTTCTACCTTGAATGATCAGCAGCGACAATTTATACTTTTTGTTTCTGGTGGGAAAAAAGCATTCAAACTTTCAGCGTTTTATGTCTTCCATGATTTCTTGTTCTTCATCCATTCTCCTTAGCACTCCCTCATTGATCATCCTCTTGATCCATTACATTTTCATCACTGTATTATAAATCCACATTTCCTGTGTTAACATCCAAAGGTCCATGCCATGCAAGAGAATCGAGAATATAGAAGACCAGACAAGATGCAATCTCAATCTTCTTCATTTTAAGGAAGCTGCTCCAGACCAGCTCTAGTCTGACTTCTGTTGCTTAGCTGTAATCCCACTCTTAAGTCAATCAAATTCCAAGGTACTTCGATATGGCAACACATGACACTTCCATTTGAAATCTTTAACCACATCCTGGGCTTTTTGTTTTTTATGGATTACCATGAGCTTGATTGTCTTAACAATAACCTTACTAATTGCAAACAGGAAGTGCTTTCCTAAAGATATCATTGGAGTGAAAGTTCAAAACGTTTATGAGAATATATATCATTCTCACGCTTCACTTTGAAAAAGGGAAGGGTTGCTGTGCTTATGAAGATTACACAAATGCAAGAGTACGTGATACCTTTTATTGGACCACTAAAAAAAATAAAACAAACAGCTTTCATGGATTAAATTTAGTCCCTCAGGCTCTAAGCACACCCCCTTCACTATGTCTCTCGATGTCCTCTGATTTTCAACATTCACCATAGCTGTTTGTTGTCAGTACAGGTTGCAATTATGTGAATTCAAGACTCTTGAATCAAAATCTTCCTTTACCAACAAGGTGTGTTGTGTTTTGCCTGCGGCTCAGTCTATCCTCCACATGCAAAAATGTTGATTGTTATCTTCAAGGTCCCTGCTTTGCCTACTGAGAATATGATTAGATAGCAAGTATTCCTGTGCTAGATGGGGCTAAATAGGGTTGCTTTAAATTGCAGTATATTGTTCAGAGGGATCCTTTCATCCACACACAAGAACCAGGTGGTTTCGGGACAAGAAGCCACCTAGCACTTCATAGTGGGGAGGGGAAAGCTGGATTTTTTTCCCATTTATTCATAAGTGGCAGAACACTTTAGTTCATTCCTCCCTCTCCACCTTCATTCCCTTGCCTCCTCTCCTTTCCACTCCTCTATAGGTAGTGGGGGAATGCTCTATTTTTAAAAATTGATAAGTGGCAGATCACTTCACTGGCATGCCACTGAAATGACACAGTGCTGGATTGTGGAGAGGATTAAAAAGAGACACACCCCATCTACTCTTCTGTCTTTCCTACACAGGGAGCAGGAGAAGCTGGACTCTTTTTTTTTTCATTTATTAGTAAGTGATCTATCACTTCATCACCTGAGTGACATAGCACCAAATTGCTGGGGGAAATAACTACTAGTGCAATCACATATGCTGAAAACTGAACTAAAATGGAGCAATGCTACCTGCACTAGCCCCTGCCAGTGATCCAAAAAGCTATGGTTAGCCATGGAGAAGGATTGGGCTGGCTCTCAACTGCCAGTGCATTGTGTAGTTGCCAGAAAACAGACAAGACCTGACCATGCCAAAAGTGGTCAAAATAAAGAGCCATCTGATCACACTTTTACTTTAAAATGGACATGATAGCTCAGTGGCTGAGGTCCCTGGGAGTTCAGTTCCCCACTGTGTCTCTTTGAGAGGGGCTGGTCTCAGTGATCCATAGGGTCCCTTCCAGCTCTGCAGTTAAAAGTGGTGGTGGTGGTGGTGGTGATGATGATGATGATGATCTGGACAGGCCTACAAAGAGAGGAGTGCCCTCGGTAAAGCAGGGCCCATGGACATGGAATAAGAAGGCTTTAGAGTTAGTGTAACATTTTTAGCTACTTTTTCATCTTGAAACTCTTTTCTGAGGGCCAGCTCATACAGGATGCAACAGATCTCTGATGTACACAGCGAAGCAGAAATGAGAGACACATCTCTCTAAAGGCATGCATTGGAACTGCAACTGCAACAGGACTGGCTGAATTTGGACCCTCTGTCTCAAATTCTCATCATCACCATCACCTTAGAATAATTATTTTAGAACTACAGAACTGGAATGAACTCTATACATCGTCCCGTCCAGTCCCTATCAAGGAGGCACAAGGAGGAATCAAACTCCCAACCTCTGCAGCCAGATGCCTAAGCAGCCAGCTCAGCAACTGAGTTGCCAGGACCTGTAGTGTCCATTTCCTTTCTCACTTCATAGCTGGAAAGAATCTAGCCAACCATCTTCTCCAGTGGAATCTTATTGTGACAAAACCCCATTCTGGCACTAGCCCATGGCATTGTTCCAACTTGGAAAAATGAATATGATAAATATAATCCTATAGGACTGAGTAACTATAATTTTCTTTCTAAAAAGTACATTGCAAATAGCTATATTGTTATATCAAAGATTACACCATAATATCAACATTGTAATAGAATGAACCCAAAGAGGAGGGACATGCTCTTAAAGAAAATGTATATCAGGTATGTTCTAAAGAGAATAGTGACAATGCAGGAAAAGAAGGAGACAGTCTTAATATTCATATATGCAGAAATGTCTTGACAAGATATTCTAGATTCAAACACAGCAATTTTGAAAGTTACTACTGACGTTAGCGACCCTGTGGGAATTATTTCAATCTATCAGCAATTTGTGTTCGTATTTTGTGTATTCTATGTGGGGAAAAAATCTAGTGCATTTTTGTCAGAAATAACTTATCTTTGCATTCTCCTTTCTAAACCTTCTTGGAAGACAAAATAACCTAAAAGAAATAACTAGACTAATTTATCCCCCAGTGCATTCCAGTAATTGTCACATTGTACCGGCCACAATTAGACTGAATGACAGTCTTTTCTCTGTTGATCATAGGGATTTCTTATATACACACAAACTGCAGCACAATATCAATCTCCTTTGGCTGGTTTTTCAACCAACAACTGTGGCTGATTGCAAGTCATTTGAAAACACTGAGCCATGCATGAGCATGACAAAAGTCAATTTAGATGGATTTGCCAGAGCACAAAGACCTACAGATGTAACACAATTCAAAACGCTGCATTTTGGCAGCGCCTGTTTCAATCTGTAGCCCCTGCTATTTCATTAAATGATGTAAGAAGGTCAAAAGTTTAATAAACTTCAATTTTATGTGCATTTTGAGCAACATTTTATATCTCATCCTAAATTAGCGAAGGTTATTGGGACAATGATCAAGGTCAGCAGAGCAATTTGTGAGGACAGTCCTCGGCTCTCCAGGAGCAAAATTAATCACTTGACTTTGGATCATGTTTTAGGACTATTAGATGACACTGGAGATATAAATATACATTTGTTGTTTTAAATTCCTGCCTCATATCCCAACTGAATTTACTTCTCAGGCAGACCAGTAGTGCTCCTTGTCATGTTAGGTGTTTCTTTTAATTTTTGTACTAGCATTCTTCTTTCTCTCCCTCTCCCCCCCCCACCCGGCATTTATTTATTTATTGGATTTTGTTTTGCACATTCACATCCACTTTCTTTTTATTTTCCAACAGAAGATTTAATAACATAGATATATAGCACAATGGCATTTAAACAGTAAACATAAAGTGGAAGAATATCTAACCGTTGAACAATAAACAAAGATCATCTAAATGCAGAAAAAGAAAAGAAAAATAACATATGAAGGCTCAGCATAGAAACAATCTTGCATATTGGAATAATTCTTCTAGTGAGATGCTATCCATGACATCCCACTTTTTATTCACTTTCTGTTCCTTTACTGCAGAAATTTGACTTGCAGTAAATTTATAAAATAAATTCCAGCTTAAATAAAAAGATAGTTCTTCTTGTCCCTTTAGCCTCTTAGTTAATGTATCCATTTCTGTACTTTTAAATATTTTTTAAATGATCATATCATCATCTGGTGGGTTTTCATCTTTCCAGAACTGTGCCCATAATAACCGAGCTGCTGTCAAACCATATAGTATTAAATAATAGCTTTGTATAGCTACAGTATTTGGTAGTAATCCTAACAAAAATATTTCCAGTTTAAATTCTATTTCCTGTTTTGACATTTGTTTAATCCACATGTGGATTTTAACCCAATAATTTTTTGCTCTATCACAAGTCCACCATACATGATAACAACTTCCTTCATGATTTTTACATTTCCAACACTTATTTGACATATCTGGAAACATTTTTGCAAGTCTAGCTGGTGACAAATGTCATATATAAAACATTTTATATACATTTTCTTTGTAGGAAGTTGCTAATGTTAACTTATAATTTTTTGTCCAAAGTTGTTGCCATTTTTCTAATTCTATATTATAGCCAAAGTTTTTAGACCATTTTAACATTGAATCTTTAACTTCTTCAGCTTTTGTATCCCATTGTAGTAAAAATGTATTCAATTTTTGAATTTGTTTTTCTTCTATAGTAAGTAATATTTTGTCAAATGTTGTATATTCTTTATAAAAACCTTGAGGCTTCTCATCTTGATTATAAATTGATTGTATTTGGATTTGAGGCCACCATGAAAAGATTACTCCTTGGTTGTCTAATTTAATTTTTGTCTTCAAAAGTCCCTCAGAATTCAAAAGCTCATTATAAGTAGGGTTTTTTGTTGTTGTTGTTGTTGTTTTTGATGTTTAGCAAATTTGGGCATGAAAACACTTCCATTAGTGAGACCCATTTTCACATATATTTTAGATTTAACTTTTTCCCAAATCCTTAAAAGAGGATTTTTATTATATTTCTTTCAAAATATTTATGAGTTTTAGTCCTTCCGTACCATAAAAACACATTTCATCCTACTTGCAGATCGTGTCCCTCTAAGTATAGTACTCTCTCTCTTTTGGGGTTTATCCATTCCCTAATCCACGTTAATGTACTTGTCTGATAATATAAGTTCCAATTTGGCAAGCCAAATCCTCCCCTTGTAGTAATTTGCGTTTAATTCTCAGTTTCTTCTTCTGCCATATGAACTTTGAAAATAGGCTGTTTAATTCTTTAAAAAAACTTTTGCTCTAGCTTAATTGGTAAATTCTGGAAGAAAAAGAGTAATTTGGGGAGGATATTCATTTTAACCATTATGATTTTTCCTAGAAAAGAGAGTAATAGTTTCTCCCACCTTTCCAAGTCTTGCTAAATCTTCTACCAATGAAGAACATCTAGCTGTCAAGCAAATTCCCAAATACTTTACTTTCTTTGCTGTTTGAATGTTTGTATTTAAGATGAGCTGGCTTTTTTTGTTTTGGGGTTAAATTTTTAGTTAAGAATTTCATCTTCTCTCTATAGAGTCTCAATCCAGCTACCGTGCCAAATTCTTCAGTTTGCTGAAGTAAAATTGGAGCTGATTTTAATGGGTCTTCTAAAATAAAGACTAGGTCATCTGCAAAAGCTTGAAGTTTATAAACTTTGTCTTTAATCCTTGTTCCTTGTATTCCTTGATTCTGTTTAATTTCTGTTTAATATTTCCAATGAAAAGATGAACAGCAATGGGGAAAGTGGACATTCTTGCCCTGTTCCTTTAGCAATCTCAATATTTCCTGCTACTTCTCCATTAACAATTTTTGAGGATTTATTTGTATAAATTGCCCCTATCATATTCAAGAAGTTTTCTCCAAAGTCCATCATATCAAGTTGTTTTTTCATATATTCCCAGATCAAGTTATCAAAAGCTTTTTGTCCATCTAAAAATAGGAGAGCCATTTGTTTTTCCAAGTGTGCTTCATAATATTCTAAAATATCTACTATAGTTCTTATGTTATTCTTCAATTGCCTTTTTGGGAGAAAGCCATTTTGGTCTACACGTATAAATTTGTGTAAGATATTTTTAAAGTCTTTCTGCCATAATGGATGCAAATGTTTCATAATCCACATTAAGAAGAGAAATTGGCCTATAGTTCCCTATTTGAGTCAAATCAGCTTCTTCCTTAGGTATTAGTGTAATATTTGCCTCTGACCAAAATTTTGGAATCTTTGCTTCTTTAAGTGTTCAATTGCAAACTTCTTTAAGTGTTCAATTTCAGAGGCCCCGCTACTTCCCCTCAAAATGTTTTATAATATTCAGAGGGGAGTCCATCTGGGCCTGGGATTTTCTCAGTTTTTGTTTATTTATACTTTGCATAATTTCCAGCAAATTATTTCTGCATTCATTATCTTTTTAGCTTCTTCAGGTAGTTTGGGAAGATTTGCTCTTTTTTTGTAATAGCATTCTTCATAGACGTTTATTTTATTTTATTTTATTTCTGGAATTTGTATACTGTCCCACTAACTGGAAATCAATACTCTTGGCAGACATTATAATATCATGTAAACCTAGTCTACCATGCACGTGCAATGGAAATTCAGAAATGACCAGAATAGACTATATTGCTGGGAAAAGTGAGGTGGACCAATAGACAAATAGGAATATCTAATATGAGATGGACTCAATAAGGTCTGTTAATTTGCAAGATCTGATTGGAACTTTATGGAAGAGACAATATTGCTATGAAGGGGGGCCATCAGGAGGAGGAAACAAAAAATATATATAGAAATATACAGAAATATAATATATATTTCTATGGTAAAGAAGACATTTTTATGTATTTAGATAGACATCCTTCAGTCTCAAGAGTCTATGGTAAAATGCTCTGAATAGAGGTCTTGGAACAGCATCTAGTGTGGCTGAGAAGGCCAGTTCAAGAGTGACAATCCCTTCCACACTGAGGTCAAATACAATCTGTCCCCTGTCCAGCTCCCTGATTTTGCTGGCTTCAGGACTGCCTCTTTGCCTCGACTGCTAAACAAGTGTCTCTTCAAAGAGGGAGAGGCCGTGATGCACCGCCTGCCTCCAGGCTGAACGCTCAGATGTCAGGGTTTCCCATCTGTTGAGGTCCATTCCTAAGGCCTTCAGATCCCCCTTGCAGATATCCTTATATTGCAACCATGGTCTCCTTCTGGGGCGATTTCCCTGCAGTAATTGTCCATACAGATCTTTTGGAATCTGACCATCAGCCATTCTCACGACATGCCCAAGCTAATGTAGATGTCACTGTTTCAGTAATGTAAATACGCAAAAAATTCCAGCTCATTCCAGGACTACACTATTTGGAACTTTGTCCTGCCAAGTGATGCCAAAAATGTGTCAGAGACAACGCATCAAAGACAACGCATATAGATCTTATTGCGTACACCATCCAATTTTGTTTCATCTGCAAATTTGATTAGCATTCCCTGTACTCCCTGAGACAGGACATTCATAAAAATGTTGAAGAGAGCACTGGGCCAACCACTGAGCCCTGGGGTACTCCACTTGTTACCTCCTCCCAGAATGAGAAAGGGCCATTATTCATCACCCTATGAGCAAGATTCTGTAGCCAACTGTGTATCCACATCACAGTTGTTCTATCCAGCCCACACCTACTTAGCTTACTAATCAGAATATCATGGGGCACTTAGTCAAAAGCTTTGCTGAAGTCAAGATATACTATGTCTACAGCATTCCGTCTGTATATTAGGGAGGTCACCCGATCAAAAAATGAGATCAGATTGGTCTGGCAGGATTTGTTCTTGACAAATCCATGTTGGCTTCTAGTTACTACTGTGCTTGCCTAGTGACTGCTTAATAATCTGTTGCAGAAATTTCCCTGCGATTGATGTCAAGCTGACTGGTCTGTAGTTCCCAGGTTCTTCCCTTTTGCCCTTTTTGAAGATAGGGACAATATTAGCTCGCCTCCAGGCATCTGGCACCTCACCAATTTCCAATGATTTCAAGAAAATAATGGACAGTGGTTCTGAGAGTTCCTCAATAGTTTTGGATGCAGTTCATCTGGCTCTGAAGATTTGAAATCACTCAAGGTAATAAGGCATTCCTTGACTATTTGTTTATCAGTCTCCAGCTGCAGTCCTGTCCCCTCTACTTGCATTTCAAAATGTCTGGAGGGTCATAGACTGTCTTTTGGGAAAAGATGGAGCTAAAATAGGAATTCAGCACTTCTGCCTTTTCTTTGTCTTCTGATATCATTCTTCTGTCTCTGTTGAGTAGCTGAACGACTGTTTTTTTCTTTATCTTTTGCTACACACATACCCGTGGAATGCTTTTTTGTTGCTTTTAGTGTCTCTAGCTAATCTCAGCTCATTTGCAGCTTTTGCCCTCCTAATTCCATCCCTGCAATTTATGGCCTGACCTTCTTTCCACTTCCTATATGTGTCCTTTTTTGTTTTTAGCTCCTCTCTGAGCTTTTTGTGAAGCCACACTGGCCTTTTTTTTGCTGCCTCCCAACTTTTTTTCTCGTTTTTTTTTAATTGTGCCTTTAGAACTATCAGCCTTTTTTACTCCTTTTATTGTTAGGATCTCCTACCACGGGACCTTACCTGTCCTTGTACTGAATTCATTAAAATGGCTTTTTTCAAATCCAGCATATATGTGTGTCTACACTCTGCTTTCCTTTGAAATAAAGACTTCTAGTAGAACATGGTCACTCTCACAAGTTGTCCTTACTGCCACTTCCTCCACAAAGTTGTCTCTATTGGTTAGAATAAAGTCAATGATAACTAGCTGTCTAGTTAATTTTTCTCCTTTTTGTAGGAGAACATTAACAGGCACAGAAGCCTGGAATTGTTTTGAAGGGCCATAGTTGGCAGAATTTGCCTCCCAAGAGATATCAGGATAATAGCAATGTCACATTACTACTCATCTGCATCCTCTCCTTGATTGGGCTGTCAGTAGTAAACTCTAACTACCATGTTCCTTTTGTTTTTCACCACAAATTGATCCAGATGCTTTCAATGGAACAGCCAATTTCCGCCTCCTGTATTTCTGTGCAGGAATGTGTATTTTTGACATATACTGCAACTCCACCTCGCTTTCTATTCTTTCTGTTCTTTTTGAACAATTTATATCCTTCTATTGCTGTATTCTGGTCATGGGAGTCATCCCACCAAGTTTTAGTTATTCCTATCAAGCCATATTTACACTCCTGAGCTAAGATTTCCAGTTCTTCTCGTTTGTTCCCTGTACTCCTCCATTGTATACGGACACTGGAGATTGTATGATTCTGACCTGCTTTTTTTTTTTACATTTTTATGAATATGATTATTAATATTAATGTTATGATTGATGCCCATTAGAACTGTTTGGTGTATTCTTCTGAAGACAGTCTTACAGTTGCAAAAAAAATTATAGACAAAAGGTTTAAATCCATCCTTGCAACTTGTAAGAAGTTACAGGTTTTCAAACTTAAGTTGTAAGCAAATATTTCCAAATATAAAATACACTCAAATATCAGAAAGAATGTTTTCAGTTACATTCTAAAATATAGGAGCATCTCCACTTAGAGTAAAGATTCCTTTAAGAGTACAAATGAATACTGAGAGCTTATAGCCTATGAAAGCAGAGAATACATCTTGATAACATCTTTAAATAATAAAATAGTTAAACTGAAAAATCCATGAAAGCAAAATACATTATTCTGCCTGTCAACATATGTAGACAAACAGAAAAATATTTTTTTAAAAGCTCACCCAGGCTGGAAAGTTAAAAGTCTATGTGAAGTCCATGGTTGATTTTCTTATGCCACTTCATTATCTTTTCAGCTGCTCTAATGACATTTGCATGGCATCATTTCATTCTGTGTCTCACACTCTCTTCCTCTTTGTATAAGATGTCTTCTGTCTTAATATCAGTGTGTGATATTTATACTCTGTGGTCTTCACTTAAAACCCAAACAATTCTCCTCTCTTGTCTGGCAAAGGAAGTGCATCACGATGGGAGTGTGGCCATCTCCTCTGAAGCCCCTATTCCCCAGGCCTTCACAAGGTTCTCGCTCTTCTTCCTTCTTCGCTGCCACCAGATATTGCTGTCTCAATACCATTCACTCAAGGAGACATGTGTACTTTTGAAACTTAACTCATTTATTTGATCAGGGAGGTTAACATCTGATTATTATACAGTAGGTAAATCACAGGTTGCTAATCACTTGAATCTGAATCAATTCTACTTTAACTTTAAAGCTCTATCAACTCTCTGTACCATTCAGCATCCTTACAGATATCTCACTCACTCTTAGTTCACTCTTAAGTTTCACACAGTCTCTCACTACCAGAATCTCTCACTCACAGCATCTGCCTCATACTCCATACACCAGCCTTTTATATCCAGCCCCCTCCCCCCTTGGCACCGCCTTCCATCCACTCATTGGGTCCTTCTCCACTGCTCAGCTGTGACAGACAGGTGAGGGCAGGGCTGTTTGCTACAGGGAGCAGACAGCTGTGATTTGTAGGACTTGATAGGTATCGTAGCAAAGGGCTGTAGAAGCAACTGGCATATAGGGTGCACTTGGCACAGGTAGCCAGGTTCCTGCAATTTATTTTGGTCTTTGTTAATGATGCTACTGCTACAGGAAAACGTATACATTTAATGTGCTTTCAATTCAGTATTATTCTCAGCTGTCACATGTTTAATACATTCATATTTCTATTGACAAATTGAAAAGCAAAACAAACAAGCAGTTTCCAAGTTATGTTATTGAATTCAGTGACCTTGCTCTGCTGGAGCAAATTCATTGTTTTGGAACACTTATAGTAAACAATTTTTTTCATGCTGCAAGTTTAAAAGTACTTTACTTTAGGGCAATTTTAAGGCAATTTTCTGCACTCCACATAGTCATTTTAACACTATTAAACAAAATATCAAACCTTGATAGATCCACCAAAATCAACTGGATTAGTGCACCTGAAATAATTAATTCAAATTAATGTAAAGCTTTGTGTCTCCTCATTTTAGCTTCCAGGACTCCCTGGAGATCTCTTTTCCCCTGGGGAAACCTTTGTGAGACATAGGAAGGGAGGACTTAATAGTCAAAAATTCATGGCAGTGGTCCTGATACAACTATGGTAATTTGTCAGCAATTTTTGACTTTTAAAATTTCCCTCCACCTCCAGTCCAAAGCTCCCCAAAGCTTTCCCCTGGCAAAAGAAAGACCTAGGGAGCTTTAGAACCTAAAGCAGGAGGATAGAAATATTCAAATTAAATCAGATTAATTATTTCCAGTCCCCAATTTAGTTTATATTGACACAAAGTTATGCAATAGGATTTTGTCATATGAATTAATTGTTAACATTTCTGAGTTTATATATATAGTAGATCAAGCAAATATAAAAGCCCACACAGTTCATGAATAGATTCTCTGTTAGTATACCTACAGTATGCATATGAACGTGTGTGTGCTAGCAGTTGAAATAATATTCATTTTGTCATGGAAAACTTTAACAATGTTTATTGTATAACATGTTCAAAACTAAACTAACAAGACTTGAACATTATACTTGGTATAGATTTGTGTTTGACAGACTTATAAACAGTATCATAATAGCTTCCTTAATAACATACTAATAGCAGATGGCATATCTGAAAAACACTGCTTCTAAACAGAAAACTTCATGCTAACAGACAAACAGAACAGGTGGAATAAGCCTCGTTCTGTCACTTCTTTTTCTATCTGGCAGTAAACACCCTTTGGCTTACACAAGACAGACTCTGATTGGTCACAATGTTCTATTGTGTAAATACCACATTTCAGTCATTCTTATATATACATACTGCATATACCGTATTTTTTGCTCTATAAGACGCATCTGACGATAAGACGCACTTAATTTTTATATGATAAAAAAAAATTTCTCATATTCTCTGCTCAAGGGCTTCCTTGGCCCTGAACTTCCTGTTCTTTCTCTCTCCCAGGGTGGGTTTTCCTAAAATCTGCTTTGTTTGGAAACACTTGGCGTGGGAAGAGCTTTTCCCTCCTGTGGCTGGATTGATTTTTCCAGGGCGCCTTCGTCTGGTTTAGCGCCAGCCCCTGAGATCATTCTTTTCTTGCAGACCCAGGCTCTTCGGCCAGAGAGTCTGCCAATCTGCTTCTACTCGCTCCGGGGGGGGGCTTTGTGAACTCCCAGCGATGGACAGCAGAGGACTCCCTGGCGTCTGCTTTCCTACAGGCCCTCTTTACGCAACAGGTTGGCTATTTCAGGGAAAGCCCAGAGGCCCGGGAAACAGCCAGAGCCCGGGAAGCGTGCGAGAGGGGATAGGCTGGGGCAGGGGGAGAAAAAAGGAACCACTGTGCAGTGCGTGCCTTAAGCGGCCTTGGTTGGAGTCAGGAGGATTACAGTATTCACTCCATAAGACACACACACTTTTCCCTCCACTTTTTTTGGGGGGAATGTGTTTTATGGAGCGAAAAATACAGTACATGCTGGATTTCATGATTATATTCCAACATTTTTTAAAAAAACAAGCATTAATACTAATAGCAACAAAATCATCGGGGAAGAGTTCCTAACTGGTTACATTATGTCTGTAATGTACCATGTTTAGCACAGTAAGTCAGAACTAGAGCAGCCCCATAGATTCCAATGGGTCTAATCTAGTTATGACTCAGTTTGTGACTAGATCAGGGGTCTCAAACATGCGTCTGGGGGCCAACTGCGGCCCGCAGGATGATAGTTTGTGGCCCCCGCCTTAATATGAAAGTTTAAGGAGCGGGAGCAGTGGTGGCGGTCCTGCCTGCCCCCCCAAAGCACCCACGTGTCCAGAAGGGGAGCCCTTTCTCTGCCTGGCAGTCCTCTCCCTCAGGGGTTTGGCATCACCAGAGCTTCTGCTTTTAGGTCTCTCTCTCACACTCACTCACTCTCATTCTCACTCTCCCTATCCCCCCGCTCTTCGCGGGTCACCTGGTGAGGCTGCTGCTGCTGCTGCTGTCTCCTCTCTGTGCTTCTCCTGTGCTTCTCCCTGCCTGGTACTCCACCACTCCCTGCCCATATGTGTTGTGGGAGGGGGTGCTGCTGAGAGATCACCCTTCTCGTGTGCTCTCCCCTTGCCCCCCATCTCCCTGAGCCACACTGGGCAAGAGTGCGAATCAAGAAGCACCAAGAAGCCCCATTAGCCCTTGAGTACCGGGTGGGGGAGAGAGATTACTCTGCTGATGGAGCCAGCCTTGCAGAAGGGCTGCATGCAGCTGCCAGGGGTGTATGTGTGCACTGGGAGTGGAGGAGCACCAGGCGGGGGAAGGAGAAGTGCAGAGAGGATGAGGCAACAGGAGCAACAGCCTCACCAGGTGACCTGCGAAGAGCAAGGGGAGAGAGAGACCTAAAAGCAGAAGCCCCGGTGGCGCCAAACCCCTGAGAGAGAAGACTGCTGAGCAGGGAGAGGGGCACACAGAGCCACATTTTACATTTTTGTGGACCCCTTCTCCTTTGATGTGCAAGATGCCCCTCTTGTTCTTCAAATGGAACTCACTGACCTGCAGTGCAACTCTGAACTCAAAGTGAAGTTCAGGCAGGTGAGTGGAAAAGCAGACAAGCTTGGGCAATTTTTGAGAGAATTGACCCCCAATTTGTTTTTCAATTGTTGCTAACTGATGCAGCACATTAGCAATGATTTAAAAGCATCCTTGATGCTTTAGCAACAATTAAAAAGAAATGGAAAACTTCCTCTCGCTTTCCTTCCACAAAGGAGCAGAGAAAGAATCTTTATATTTCTCAAAATCTTTAAGCAGCTTAAACAAAATGGATTGCTTCAACCATAGACTTTGGCTCAATCCCAGCAATCACACACAATGGAAACAAAACCAACCAATCCTACCTGCATAAAAAAGAAGTAGCCCTTGACAGAGACCCCCCAAAAGGGGCAAGTAGGCATTGATCAGAGGTGTTGCTACACTATGCAACAGGATTTCATCCAATGAGTAGTAATCAGCTGTAACTTTATAAGAACATTACAAATTCTGTTGCAAAAATATTGAAAAGTGATCCAAGGACCATCAGAGAAGAAGGTGAAGAGAAGGATAATACCTGCTAGCTGGACTGATCCTTATCTTGCTACGTCTTGTTACATGCAATGAAGAAGACAAATAAGTGAAATAATATAATAAATGCCCACAATTGTGTTTATTAAATTCAATCCCAGAAGAGTTAATGAAGTGCACTTTTTATGAAATGTCTTTATACTTTATACTAATATTTTACATAAAGTTTGGTGGGAGATCTTGGAAGCAATTACCAATCGAATTACGTAATTTCACTTTAAACTTTAAGGCTCAGTTAGAGATGCAAATCAAGTTGTACTGCATATCAATATACAATTATTCTGATTTTTTTAAAAAAATCACTTTCACGGGAGGCCTATTTATTTTATTTATTTTAATTCCTCATATTTAAATGAGTCAAGCTTTAAAAAAAAAGGTAATGTGAAATATTTATTTTGTATATGCAAAGAAGATGCATTACTGTTGATTGTGTATGCAATATAATATTGCATAAAAGAAAGTAAAACTCCAAGCTTTTTTCAGATACTATCTAAATAAGCTTTCTTATTTCTTGGTCATAACTAGGCATTCTATGCCTGTTCCTGCTATTGTCTTACAGCAGAAACCAATCATGTCCCTTCAGGTAAAAGTCCTCATGTGCTTGATGTGGTTTCCTCATAAGTAAGGGGCTACAGAATGACCGTTATGTTTCCCCTCCTTAAATATATTAGGTGCACAAACTGTGCTTTCTCAGGTGACATTCCCAGTGTGTGAACACTCATTCTTACTCATGTTATCTATTGTCCCAAGATTTTGTGTTTTTGCGTTTAACAAAGTAATTGTATTAGAGGGTTTGAAACACCCTTTTCTATTTGGTTGTCTTCAGGCCCCCATCTTTTATTCATAGCGTCTCTCATGGTGCTGGAAGGCAGACTGTGTTGCCATAGCAATGCCCTGCATATCCCTGTGGATAGCTTACAATTTTACTTTTTTAAAAAAACCCAACAACAAAAAGCCATTGATAACACATGTTGCCAAAGGTTACAGAAGTTGAATGCTAAAATGGAAATATTTCTCCTTTATAGAGTTGCACTGTGGATGCATCCTGCAAATTCAAAGAAACAGGTAAGGGTATGACCTCTTTGTGAAGAACGATGAATAGTTTGGTTTCATGACATTATTCAGAATGAAATGCAACCTTGGTTTTTTACAGTTTCAGTGAGGATGCATTCACTGACTTAGAATGTAGAAATGCTGGAATTTTTTTTAAAGAAACAGTGTTAAAATAACCCTACATATTTTCAGACTTCCAGATAATAAAGGCTTATTTCAATGTCCAAGTAAAGTCTAATGAGAACCACATACAGGTCCCAGATCAATTTCTTACGAAATCTCTAGCCACCCAGAAGTGATATTGAGCATGTCTGAAGTGTGGCAGTCTTGGAAACATTTCTGTCACCCTAATTGATTTCTCTTCTTCACATTTGGGAACCTGATACCAAAATATACCCTGAACGGACTAACAATTCTTCAAGGGACATTAGAAGGTTAAGCCTGCTCATTCATGAGTATTAGGAGGAGGAGGTGGAGCAGAGAAGGAAAAGCAACTCTGCAGGACAAATGAAGAATAAATACAAAGTGCAAAATTATCCTAGCAACAGATTAAGAGGGGGAAGGGGTAAATTAAGAATCTGGGAGGGTTTTTCTCTGTTCACTATGCTTGACCCTGTTCAATGCTTATTTCTCAGTTGCCTCCCTCTTTCTTCCCCGTACTGTGTGCTCACTATTAGCAGCATGTGAGACATTTAGAATGTAAGAAGAATCCTTTCAGACCAGACCAGAGACCTAACATGTTCAGGATTTCATTCCGAGCATGGCCACCCAGCTGCCAATGAGAAACCGATGAACAGGCCATAATATTTTCATATTAAAACTTCTTTTTCCCACCTATCCATCATAGTAAAAGAAGAACAGTGCAGTCAAATAATGGTTTTCATGGAGGCCTCTGCAATCCACATAGGTCCTGTCTGAATCTGCTCTATTTAATAATGTATCCCATCAAGTTGATTGCAACTTATGGTGACCCTTTTCAAGGTTTTCTAGGTAGAAAGTATTCAGAAGTGGTCGAAGAAGAATAATGTGCTGTTGAGTCAATTCTGACTTATGGCAGTGCTTTTCAACATTGAGAATACTCAGATAGAGAATACTTAGAAGTGGTTTACTATTCCATTCTTCTGGGGGTGCCCTGAGACTGTGCAGCTTGCCCAAGGCCACACAGTCTGACTCTATTGTAGGAGGCACAACGGTGAATTGAATTCCCATCCACTGGCTCAGTAGCCAGATCTTGAGAGTCTTGGGAGAAAGGCGAGATAGAAGTTAAATGCTACTGATATTAACAATCCTCATCATAGGTGTCTGGCACAAACCATGTGTTTCTCCTCCTTCAACAGAGCTTGGGAAATTTACTTTTTGAACAACACCTCTTGGATTTCTCCAACCAGCATGAGTTGTAGATCAAAAAGGAACTGGGTGTGCAGGCAGAACCTGGGTGAATTGCATGGCCCCAACACACGACCATCACAATTCTACTGTTGGATTTGTTCAGTGTGACTGCTTCCTGGCTCTTTCATCAAGTAAATTTTACTTAAGAAGGGTGCTCAGTAAACATATTTTTTTTCTTATAAAGTGTTCCCTGTGCATTTCTTTGGAAAGTTGGAAAATTCCTCTCATTTTCCTTATTTTTGCTCAACAGGAAGCAAAGGCAATAGAGTCTCGATGATTATATTAGCTAAGGTCTCTGTCAGGCTTGGTGTGGCCTAAAAGGCATAAATATTCTGGTTTGCCTAATATCGCAAGGGCAGAAGCAGGATCATATGCGCCTGTTGTCCCAAACTTGGGTTAAACTTCCTGTTGAAATGAATACATCAGATTTACAAAGTAAAGGGCAAGTTTCAGGGGTGTCCATAATACCATGACTTCCCCAAATCATGAGAGCTGGTGTAGGACAGTGATTATAGCACTAAATTAAGGGCCAAACTCTATGTTAGAGATAACCTCTCAATAGACCTGCAGCCACTCTCCTGTTCAAACGCCTTTGTCCAAACCATTCACTGGAACAACTACATAATCTCCTGCCTTGCTAGACTGGCCATTTATATGTTTTAAAAAATGGAAATGCCTCACCAAAAAAAAGGAGGGCATAGGAAGAAACAGATTTTTCCCCATTCATAGTAATTTACCTATTTTAGTGTAAATTTAAAAATAATTGCTACAATCTGCTTCAATTTAGGCTTAAAATCCTCCATATTAGCTACTCCAAAGGCAAGTGTGGGTGATATTTTTAAATGGGCCATTAAAATGGCACAAACAGGTGGATCCTTCCAAATAAGTGTCCAAAAGGCAGCTAGGCAGCATCAGGTTGGAGAGTGCTGAAAGTGCGCCATTGACAGGGACGTAATTCCTGCTGAATATTTACTTGTATGCCTGTTATGTAGAAACAATAACTTGTCCAAGTTGATAATAAGAATCTTGGCTAATCAAATGTATTCTCAGGAACCTGCCAGTAATATCTATGTATGTGAGGAGGCAGAATAAGTCTCTTGCAGCGAGGGAAGGCATTCTACATGTCTTTGGAGTTCTTTAGATCACATTCCAGAGCTCAGTCGTAGAATTAAAACAAATTTCTGAGTTGGATTTCGATGAAGTATTGGCACAAATGAAGGGTCAGGGAGGAGGAAGAGACAAAATAAGGTTCCATACAACAAGTACATTCACAGATTGCTGCCTTGTTGTGGCGAAGGGGCTTGAGTAACTCAGAGAAGCTATGGGCTATGCGGTGCAGGGGCACCCAAGACAGACAGGTCATAGTGGAGAGTTCTGACTAAACGCGATCCACCTGGAGCAGGAACTGGCAAGGCACTCCAGTATCTTTGCCAAGAAAACCCCATGATCAGAAACAAAAGGCTCAAAGATACGACACTGGAAGATGGGACCCTCAGGTCCGAAGGCGTCCAACATGTGACTGAGGAAGAGCGGGGGACAAGTACAAGTAGCTCCAGAGCTAATGAAGTGGTTGGGCCAAAGACGAAAGGACACTCAGCTGTGGACGTGCCTGGAAGTGAAAGGAAAGTCCAAAGCTGCAAAGAAAAATATTGCATAGGAACCTGGAATGTAAGATCTATGAACCTTGGTAAGCTGGATGTGGTCAAACAGGAGATGGCAAAAATAAACATTGACATCCTGGGCATCAGTGAAATAAAATGGACAGGAATGGGCGAATTCAATTCCGACAATTCTCATATCTACTATTGTGGGCAAGAATCCCGTAGAAGAAAAGGAGTAGCCCTCATAGTCAACAAAAGAGTGGGAAAAGCTGTACTGGGATGCAATCTCAAAAATGTTAGAATGATTTCAATAAAAATCCAAGGCAGACCTTTCAACAACACAGTAATTCAAGTTTATGCACCAATCACCGATGCTGAAGAGGCTCAAATTGACCAATTCTATGAAGACTTACAACACCTTCTAGAACTGACACCAAGGAAAGATGTTGTCATTATAGGGGACTGGAATGCTAAAGAAGAGAGATAAAAGGAACAACAGGTAAGTTTGGCCTTGGAGTTCAACACTGTACAGGAGGCAGCAACAAAAACCATCCCAAAGAAAAAGAAATGCAAGAAAGCAAAGTGGCTGTCCAACGAGGCCTTACAAATAGCAGAGAAGAGAAGGGGAAAAATGCAAAGGAAATAGGGAAAGTTACAGAGAAATGAATGCTGACTTCCAAAGAATAGCAAGGAGAGACAAGAGGGCCTTCTTAAGTGAACAGTGCAAAGATATAGAGGAAAAGAATAGAAAGGGAAAAACCATAGATTTGTTCATGAAAATTGGAAATATGAACATTTTGTGCAAAGATGGACATGATAAAGGACAAAAATGGGAGGGACCTAACAGAAGCAAAAGACATCAAGAAGAGGTGGCAAGAATACACAGAGGAATTATACCAGAAAGATCTGGATGTCCCGGACACCCCAGATAGTGTGGTTGCTGACCTTGAGCCAGACATCCTGGAGAGTGAAGTCAAATGGGCCTTAGAAACAAGGCCAATGGAGGTGATGGCATTCCAGTTGAATTATTTAAAATCTTAAAAGATGACGCAGGTAAGCTGCTACACTCATTATGCCATCAAGTTTGGAAAACTCAACAGTGGCCAGAGGACTGGAAAAGATCAGTCTACATCCCAATCCCAAAGAAGGGCAGTGCCAAAGAATGCTTCAACTACCGTACAATTGCACTCATTTCACACTCTAGCAAGGTTATGCTCAAAATCCTCCAAGGTAGGCTTCAGCAGTATGTGGACCGAGAACTCCCAGAAGTACAAGGTGGATTTCAAAGGAGCAGAGGAACTAGAGACTAAATTGCTAACATGCGCTGGATTATGGAGAAAGCCAGAGAGTTCCCGAAAAGCATCTACTTCTACCAACATGAATTTGACCAAACTCTGGGAGGCAGTGGAAGACAGGAGGGCCTGGCATGCTCTGGTCCATGGGGTCACAAAGACTCGGACACGACTTAATGACTAAACATCAACAACAACAACAACAACAAGTAAAGACCAGGAGAGACTTTTTAAAAAGAGAAAAACGGTCATGAGCAAATGTTTGTTTATTACCATCTAAACATACCAATATCCTCAGATTTCAGAAGCTAAGCAGATTTGAGCCTGGTTACTGGCTAGGAGACAACCAGTTAATACCAGAGATTTCCAGAAAGATCTAGGAAGAATCTAGCTAAAACTCTGGGGAACCACTATCAGTCAAACAATACTAGGCTAGATGACAGTTTCACATGTAGCAGAGGTGGATCCATTGCTTACCATCTAAACAGAGTAATGCTCGGGTTTCAGTCAGGGCTCAATCACACATGAGAAAACAATCCCAGTTATACTGATTCTTTCCATACCTCTCCTGGGAGTGTTCACATTGTTTTAAACTACAGCCAGGGTCAGGGAACTTTTTTACCTTTTACGCCCCCCCCCCAAAAAAATTATATACGCCGACATTACCCCCTTGATTTGAAAGGAAGGAAATCATACATTATTTGAATTAAAAATATTATTGAATCTACACAGGCTGTGTACCGAACTAGCAGGATGCACCAAATTTGATAAAGATGTGCACTATTTTTGCTGGAACACATTGCACTCCGGCCATGGTGTGGTATAGGGAGCAGTAAGGTGTTCAATGTGCCTAGCAAGTTGCATTAAATTTTTGCTAGCTGGCATAGGATTTAATCATCATCAGTGGCTACCAGAGTGGTGCTAGCAATGACATGCTTGCGAGAGACAGCCAACGCAGAATTGGGGAGGGGGCTTTTCCTACCACTATAATCATTCTATGTGTGGTGTGCAAAAAGGAACAAACCAGGCTAAAGGCCATGTCACCCACCATGGTAAAACAGCCCAATATCAAAGGACCAGTGTGCTTTTTTTATCATCATCAACGGAAAACTCAACAGTGGCCAGAGGACTGGAAAAGATCAGTCTACATCCCAATCCCAAAGGAGGGCAGTGCCAAAGAATGCTCCAACTACCGAACAATTGCACTCATTTCACACGCTAGCAAGGTTATGCTCAAAATCCTACAAGTTGGGCTTCCGCAGTATGTGGACCAAGAACTCCCACAAGTACAAGCTGGATTTTGTAGTGGCAGAGGAACTAGAGACCAAATTGCTAACATGCTCTGGATTATGGAGAAAGCCAGAGAGTTCCAGAAAAACATCTACTTCTGCTTCATTGACTACGCAAAAGCATGGCAGAAAGTGAGGAGGAATTAAAGAATCTCTTAATGAGGGTGAAAGAGGAGAGTGCAAAAAACAGTCTGAAGCTCAACATCAAAACAACTAAGATCATGGCCACTGGTCACATCACCTCCTGACAAATAGAAGAGGCAGGGACAGATTTTACTTTCTTGGCCTCCATGATCACTGCAGAGGGTGACAGCAGCCACGAAATTCAAAGATATCTGCTTCTTAGAAGGAAAGCAAAGATAAACCTAGACAGCACCTTAAAAAGCCACCCTTCCCCCTGCCTTAATTCAAGGTTTCTCTTTTTCTTGCCTGTTCTTTTTCATAGTTTTGAGTCAGTCTCTGTCACTGTCTCCCTCCCTCCCTCCATCACACACACACACACACACACACACACACACACATCCATCCATGCAACCTCCCTCCTTTTCCTCCCTCCCTCCATTTTCTACATACATTTAAATAAGCTTGATGAAGTCCTCGGTCTCTCGCACTTTTCTTCCCTTCTTCCCTTGTTTGCTCCTTGATCCTTTCCCTCCTACTGCTTCTTTGCAGTTATTTCCAGAGGAAGCAGTCATTCAGAAGCCCCGGATTGATTGACTGATTGCCTGGGGCTAATCCACAGCTGCAACCATTCAAGGAGGCTTATCTCCGATCTCTGAACTAAGGGAGGATTTGCAAGTACCCTGCTGCAACCAAGGAAGTAACAGGGAGAGATGGCTTACAATTTGAGGTTTGGCTGCAGAGGGTGGGGGTGGGAGGGAGGAAGGGGGTAGCACTCTTCTCATTACCTCCAGAATTTTCACTTGTATCCCATTTGGGGTAATTTACCCCTGTTTCCCGACCTATGAACTACAGTATATCAATTCATTTCTTTCTGTTTGAAACATTATAGCAAGTTATGCTGTTCTTTAATTCTGTATCGATTCATTTTCTCTACAATCAGTCTCCCTTGTCCTTTAAAAAAATTACCAAAGATGATATATTGATGAAGCGGTCCCATCTCTGCCCCTCCCCTTTTCCCTTCTCTCGTTCACTCTCTTTTCCTGCATATCTTTCCCTCTCATTTCTTGGCTTTCATTTTTCTTTTCCCTTTTGAACAGCATTAAGAGGAGGAAGCAGGTTTTGAAAGACTTCGCAAATATACTTGCAAAGTTAATACAAAGAGCAGGGTTTTTAAAAATGCAACACTTTTCTTTACGATTCAAAGCAGGAACTCTCAAATCTCAAACCCTCTTTCTCCCACAAGGAACGGGGAAGACTGTCTCTTTCCGAGCAATGTGGTTTGTTTGTTTGGTGTCAGTGTCACCAGCAGCTCTACTAGCTATTGATACACTTTTTGAAAAAAAACGTAAAAGGTGTACAAGCACAGTGGCCTTGAAGTGGCCACAGCACCCAGAAACCTAATCCCTTTGCAAAGGAAATTCATGAGCAACAATGTTTAAACGCACAGAAACAATAAGGAATGAAGTGATGCACCATCGGTACAATTTTAAACAACCCTTTTGGCAAGGAGGCAATAAACCAATTGCTGGGCCAAATGAATCAATGTTAGCTATGTGTCATGTAAATGGAAAATTATGAAACAATCTAAATAATTGCCAAATTGGTAAAACTGGAGTTCTTTTGGTAGGCATGATCAAGCCCTCAGTGTGAGAAATGCAATCACTTTGTTAAGCATGTGGGGAGGTCAAGAGGGAATCCACAGTTGCTCAGTGGTAGGGGAAGACATTCTGCATCAATTAGGAGAGAGTCTTTTTTACTAAACTGCCATGGCTCAGAATTCTCAGTCAGGGTCAGGATGAGAAAAGTTTCTTTTGTTTTGTTTGGATTACAATTCCCAGAACTTTGACCGACAGCAGCTCTCCAGGGATTAAGGCAGGGTTCTTTCCTAGACCTCTCTGGAAATCTCTGATATTACCTGGAGATCTCTGGAATATGCTTACCACTGTGTCCAGTGGTGATGCTGCCACATTTATTTTGAAAGTTGCAGTTCCAGAAAATAACTTTCCTCATTTATGGACACAGATTTACTGTCTGATCTTTGGCTAACCATTGACTACTTTCCTTGCTATTTCTCAATGCCCAGTCATTCAATGTCAACAGAATTTGAGCCAAAACAGATTGCTGAGAAACATGGAGGCAATTATTAGCAAAGCTGAGTGAATCCCAAGACTGGCAGAAGTTTATTTTCAGCTTGTTCCGTTTTCAGGCCATAATAGTTACTTCCAAGATGGTGACTGACCTTGAGTCGGTCCCCTTGTCATGGTCGGATCACCACCTAATAAAATGCTTCCTCAAGATGGCCCTCCCCCCTCGCAGGGAGCAGGGATCTATTGTCATGGTCCGCCCTCGAAGGCTACTGGATCCGATTGGATTCCAGGATGCCATGAGAGGGGTTACGGCTGACCTGGCTGGCGCTCCTGTCGAGGCCCTGGTTGACGGCTGGCTCACCGCCGCGACTAGTGCCGTTGACACGATCGCACCTAAACGCCCTCTCCGCCGCAGAGATCGCCCGGCGCCCTGGTTTAACCAGGATCTTCGGGTGTCGAAGCGGGTCAGGAGACGGCTGGAGCGCAAATGGAGAAAGGACCTGACGGTTTTCAATCGTATAGCTGTTAAGGTCGCAACCAACCTTTACCAGTCTAAGGTAAAGGCTGCCAGTAGAACTTACCTCGCTAACCGGATAAGTGAGGCATCCAACCAGCAGGCGGAACTATTCCGTATAGTACGTGACCTATCCGGAGTTGGCCCGGGAGATAGGCCTCCCCCTAGTCTTACCCCGGACCAATTTGCAGCATTTTTTAAATCCAAAGTGAAGGCCATCCGCCAGGATCTCGCTCCTTTTTTGAATACAGTGAGTCGAGTTGAGATGTCCAGCGCTCCGTCTTGCCCGGTGTCTTTTGACTCTTTTCAGCCCGTATCGCCCGACACTGTGGCCAGGACGCTTGATCGCTGTCGTGCCACCACCTCCTCTTTGGACCCCTGCCCGGCCTGGCTAATCAAGGCAGCCAGGCCCTCAACAACGGAATGGGCTACTGTAATAATTAATGGGTCTTTCCTTGAGGGTAGATTTCCCTCTGCCCTCAAGGAAACACTCATTAGGCCCATAAGAAAGAAACCCAGTTTGGCGGCGGACGAAATTGGCAACTATAGGCCCGTCGCCAATGTTTCTTTCTTAAGCAAGGTAGTCGAGAGGGTGGTGGCCGATCAGCTCCAGGCGTTCCTGGATGAAACAGATGCCCTGGATCCATTCCAGTCGGGCTTCAGGCCGCGCCATGGGACAGAAACGGCATTGGTCGCCCTGTGTGATGACTTATTGAGGGAGGCCGACAGGGGCAAAGTGTCTCTGTTGGTCCTCCTCGATATCTCAGTGGCCTTTGATACCATTGACCATGGTATCCTCCTGGGGAGGCTCGCCGAGTTGGGGATAGGTGGCTGGGCTTTTGCTTGGCTCCGTTCCTTCTTGGAGGACCGTCCCCAGAGAGTACAGCTTGGGGAGAATGTTTCGGCCCCGTGGTGCCTTAATTGTGGGGTCCCACAGGGGTCAATCATCTCCCCAATGCTGTTTAATATCTACATGAGGCCGCTGGGAGGGGTCATCAGGAGGTGTGGAGCGCAGTGCAATCAATATGCGGATGACACACAGCTCTACATCTCCTTTTTTCCAACTGCAGGAGATGCCGTTCTGTCCCTTCGGCGTTGCCTGGAGGCTGTACAGGAATGGGTGCAGGAGAACGGGCTGAGGCTGAACCCGGACAAGACGGAGGTACTGAGGGTGGGCGCCCCCACACCTGGGGACATGGGAAACTCCCTCATTTTTGGGGGGGTGACCCTGCCCGCCAGGGATGGGGTCCGTAGCTTGGGTGTCCATCTTGACCCGGCGCTCACCATGGAGACCCAGGTGGCGTCCGTGGTCCGTTCCGCTTTTTTCCATCTCAGGCGGATAGCCCAGCTGCGGCCCTACCTTGATGTGGGGTCTCTCACCACTCTGGTGCATGCGCTTGTAGTCTTGAGATTAGACCACTGTAATGCGCTCTACGTGGGGCTACCTTTGAGATTGCTGCAGAAACTACAGGTGGTGCAGAATGCGGCGGCCAGACTACTCAGTGGGCTGAGAAGATACCAACATATCTCCCCCACTCTGGCCGCATTGCATCGGCTGCCCATCTGATTCCGCATTGATTTCAAAGTGCTAACGCTTACTTACAAAGCCCTAAACGGTTTAGGACCTCGATACTTGGCGGAACGCCTTCTCCCACCTAGATCTACCCGTGTCACTCGCGCGAGCCAGGAGATAAGGCTGAGGAGCCTAATGCCGAGAGAGGCCCGAAAGGAAAAGACCAGAAACCGGGCCTTCTCGGCGGTGGCTCCTCGCCTTTGGAACAACTTGCCCCCTGAGATTCGCGCGGCTCCCTCGCTGGGCATTTTTAAGAAACAACTAAAAACATTGATATATGGGCGGGCCTTCCCAACAGAAAACCCTTGACGATCTTTTTTCTTATTCTGTTCTTTATTTTTTTTTTTTATTTACGTTTCTGCTGTAAAGTCTTAAAATTACATTGTTGTTTTTACTGTAAGCCGCCTAGAGTGGTCTAATATGATCAGATAGGCGGGATAGAAATAAAATAAATAAAATAAATAAAATAAATAAATAAAATAATAAATAGCCTAATAAAGATTGTGTGTGCCTAAGGATTGTTTGTCCTAGCATGATAATTGACATCTGATGGTCAGGTCAAAAACAGATATTTAAAAAAACAGGAGGAGGGGAATGGTGGGGCTTGCCTAACCCCCTTACATCTCATACTGGCCAGCTGAAATCCAGAACGGCAAGTTCCTGTTAGATGCTGATGACATACTGCAATATGCCGTTGTAGGATCCTATTTTCTAAATGGCATGTATGAAAATAGTCCACAGATGTACATTATGTCACCAGCAGAGAAGGGCATGGACCTCAGTTCAGAGGCTTGTGCCTGTTTATCAGCATGGCACCACAGGTACCACTTGTTCCCTTCTGCCATTGCCCCCAGCCAGCTCACCCATTCAACAGCTGGCATGTGGTGCTCTTTCCTTTGCATGATTGTCCAGTTGTAGCAGGAGCACATGCTTCCCTCCTCTGCCTCCTCCTGCAGCCACCCACTCAGAGGCAGCACTGCAGGAATCCCTGCTCTGTCTCCTCATCTGAGTGGATGGCTTCTGGGACAGGAAGAAGAGGAGGGAGGCATACAACTGCTGCAACTGGACAATCATGTGAAAAGGAGGGAAATAGCAGCACACACCGGCTGGTGAGTGGACAAACTGGCCATAGGAGTGGTGGAAGGGAACGTGTGGCACCGACACGCAGCACCTGTGGTGCCATGCTGGCAAATCAGCACAAACCTCCAAATCAAGATTCATGCCCATCTCTAGTTACTAGTGTGTGGCTTACCTTAATGTTTTTATCACCTGGGGGCAGGAGCTACTGCAGCTCAACCTAGTGGCCTTTGGCTCTGCCTGTAGTTACTCGATACTGGGATTCACCAAACTAAAAGTTGCTGCAGTGAAGTACTCTCATGCCCTGAACTAACTCCAGCAAAGCAGACTGGCTACTGGATCCTCTTGGACAGAAAGGGGTATAAAAGGGTCTCTTGTTTCATGCCCCTCTTGTCTGAACAAAGTGTTCCTTCTCAGCTTTGGTACATTCCTATATTCTAACAGTTCACTAGGTCTGGCTTGCATGTTAAGCCTGCCTTATTTGGGTTTTGGTTTTGGCTTGTTCCTCCATTCTACCTCATTGTTTGTGATACAGATTTATTCTTCAGTACAGATTAACAGCACAGTTCCTTGAGCATAGTTGCTGAGACAGTCATTGATTTCTTGGTCATCTTGGATTGATGTCTAGCATGCAGATCTGACACCTGAGATGATCTGTTTACACACTCTTTTCAGTTTCTTCTTTCTAGAAACTGTGGAACATGTGAATCTAGTTTACATTGGAGGAGGGGATGGACATACATTCTTTGGTTGTAATGAAATGGACTGTAGCTCCCTAAGTCTTATGTCAGAAATCATTTTGGTGGTCTTTAAAGTGCCTTAAGAGTCTCTGGTTAGAAACGCAAGTCTAACACAGCTGCCATTCTGGATTCATTGATTTAGTAATCTCTATTGGACTGTGGAGTTTCAGTGCTTAGTACCACCCACTGGTATATGAAAATGTTAAAAAGAAAAATGTGTTGATTCCTCACTCAGTTACCCACACACGTATCCCCATTCTTTCCAGTAATTTTAAGCAGTTCTGGGAACACAAACAAGAGGTGCATCAAAAAGAGAAAATTCTATAATAATGAGTAATTGCAATTGCCATTGCAGAGAGTGGATGGTGTGTATTCCACTGCAACAAAATACCCTAAATGATTTTGCTGTATCACAATGGGTCATGGGATTAGGGTGCTCAGGATGTGATGTGGATCTCAAATATTTTCGAACTGATTAGAAATTGGAATCATCGTGCTACTGCATTGGTGTCTTTGTAAAGTCATAGGTGCCAACACCATCAAGTCTGACTCCAAACGTAGACCTCAAATAACAATTTAAAAAAAACAACAAAGGAAACTAATTTTAAATAACAAACTGAAGGAGGATCAAGAGCATCAAATCTCTCCAAGGAACTTAGGAGTAATATGAAATAATGAAAAAAGAAGCTGAGCTAGAAAATACACTGGAAAGGGGTCACCAAGTCAAAGACAATGCAGAGTCAAGGAAAATATTAGAAGCAAGATGTTTTCTGTCTAATGTGGATGCCCAGAAGAAAAGAATAAAAAGCAACACAAACTTTGGCAAAAAATATACTATATGTGCAAGCATACAATGAAACGTTGAGAAAGACTGAGTTTGAGAAGTATATAATAAAAACATTAAATTCACTCCCACCTCACCCTCACAAAAATTAAGACAAACAAAACAAAATATTTAAACACATAAGCAGTAGGAAACCCAACTAGGGAGACAGAGAAGTGAATGACAGGTAAATTAAGATATAGTAAATAATATGGGGATTACAAAAAAGCTGAATTAATTTTTTTAAATTTGTTTTAATGCAAAAAGTGTAGGAGAGCCTGAACCACTGTTTTCAAATAGGTAGTCTGAGGACCAGATTATCTAAGATCCCAGCTTCTAATAATTAGAAGATGATGAAATGTTATCCCTTCACATGGGGATTTGATTGAAGATTCCATATCTGCACAGTGAACTCAGGAATGAAGCCTGTTGTTTACCATCAGATGAACAGTTATGAAAAACAAGCAAGCTTAATTGCAACTTGATGACCTGGAGAAACTTCATACTAGAATAAACAAACATCCTTTACTTCTTATGCAAATGTTGCATCTAATTACAAAGTCAGCATCTTGTACAGCTTGATCCTGAGGTACTGCAGCAAATAATGGTAACCACTTATGAAGTTCGGTCTCACTGACAAATTAAATATTACTGAATCTAGACAATATCCACCTGAGAATTCTTAAAGAGCTGAAATAAGAAATGAGTGATGTTCTAATGAAAATTTATCTATTACTAAGAGATCCATGAAGAATGCACTGAACTGTAGGCAATTTAACATCAGTTTTACATAAATTGGTAGGAAGAAGTATTAGAATTAAAATGATCTGCTATAGCCATGCCTCCTTAAAATCTGGACAACTACAGCAGAAGCTACCTTAACAAGCTGCAAAGAAGGGCTAGCTGCCAATTTCCTGCGCTCTCTCTGATGGCTCTTGTATGGTGGACTACAGCAAATTCACCTGTGGAAGCCCAACTTCCTGAGTGTGAATTCACATCAGATCCATGCAGATTTTTTCTGGCTGTGTAGTCACACCATTAATTAGTTAAAAGGGGTATTACAACAATTCACAATTATGGCAACTAAGGCTTCCTTCCTACTGCTCACAACAACTAAGGATTAGATCACACGTTGAGGCAAATGTTTATTTCCTCCTCTTGCAATTACCTATTTAAGCACGCAAGTCCTTCAGCATTACATGCCTGAGATATGCAAATGAATTGAGCAATTTCTTTAAAAGTGTGTTGATTGGCCAAAGACAGACTGAATAAAGCTTGTGTTAAAATAAGCAGTGTTTGCTCTTTTTTTAGGATGCACTGCCTCTACATATGGAATTGGCCTCTCCTATAATGAGACCTTTAAAGGCACTTTCCTGCAATCCCATCCTTTTTCCTTAGGAATCTTCTCTGCTAAGAAAGAAGAAGAAAAGGTAAAAACATGGAAAGACTGTAAACTGAAGAAGTCATTGTCTGGACTTCCTCTAAAGTGCCATGAATGAAAAAAATGCATTTGCACAGTAAAGGCCTGGCCTGGAATTAGGCTTGATGGCAACATGTTATCACCAGGATCAAAGGCAGTATATTTCTGAATATCACTTGCTTTGGATCAACAGTGGAATGGAATGTTGTCCTTGAGTTCTGTTTGTGGCTTGCCTTCCATTTTGTGTAAAATTGATGTTGGCCACTGAGGAAAAAGGGATGTTGGACTAGATCATGGTTGGTGTGACCCAACAGAGCCTTCCCCCAACACGACCTTATATTTTTATTGTTTTCTCTGACAACTGGAACCTCATTCATTCAATCTTTATTATGGTTATTGATCAGCGTAATGAGGATGGGTTACAAACAGTTGATATGCCCATTACAAACTTGATTTAAGCCATAACCCAAATTGAACATCAATCTAAAATTTAACAAGTAACCTTACATTGATTCTAATAAAACCAAAATATAAGAATCCAGGGGGGAGTGAATAGAAAAGAGGAGAAAAGAAAATGATTCTGCAGGGTTAAATAAGTATTGTGACTCTTAAAAGTTAGTGTATCTATAAATAAAAGGTACAATCATTTAAAAACTCCAAAGAATTATAGGTACACACACACAGAGAGAGAGAGAGAGAGAGAGAGAGAGAGAGATGGATGGATGGATGGATGGATGGATGGATGGATGGATGGATGGATGGATGGATGGATGGATGGATGGATAGACAGACAGACAGACAGATAGATGATAGATAGATGATAGATAGATAGATAGATAGATAGATAGATAGATAGATAGATAGATAGATAGATAGATAGATAGATAGATAGATAGATAGATAGATAGATAGATAGATAGATAGATAGATAGATAGATAGATAGATAGATAGATAGATCTACATATATACATACATATATACATATACATGTACATATACATATACATACACACACACACATACACAGAGAGAGAGAGAGAGAGAGAGAGACGTATAGATATAGATATAATGGCATTAATCCAACATTAAAAGACATAAAACTAACTATAAATACTAAGGGATGTACTCACCCAAGCCATGGGGAAAACAGATCAGAGGAACAAGATATGCAGTTCAGAACACAAGAAGAGCCACACTGGCTCAGAATAAAGGACTTAATAGTCCAATTATTCTGTTCCTCCAGTGGTCAACCAAATGGCTATGGGAAGCCAGTCACAAGTGCAATTGCCCCCCACATCTCATGTTTCCTAATAACTGATACACAGAAGTGTATTGCTCAAATACTGGAAGTCATCCAGACTAGTAGCTTCTGCTGGTCCTAAGCTCCATGAGAAGGTTCCACATGGAATATTCCTTAAAGCATGGCATAATAAGTTCAGGCGGGGTAACACCAATCTCTCTGACTAACTGAAAACATCTTCAGTGAGTGACAAGTTCAAATCCCTGGCAAACTGCTAGACATGAGAGATGGGACAATTGAAAGAAGGTGGGTATCAGAAAGAGAAAAGGATAGTCCCCCAGAAGGGAAAATCCCCTGGGACAAAAATTGCAAGTTACACCTTTATCAACAGCAACTGTCTGAGATAACCACCTCATTATCTTATGATGGGGTGACTCAGTATGACTCACTCCTCAACAGATACCTCAGTGCAAACCCTCAATCATGGGGCTCTTCTTAGCCTTACAGGTGGACTTGCTATCTCTGAAAGGGTGAGCAGGGACAAGAATGACAAGAAAACAGCTACAGCTCATTCTTCTTACACCCAGAAGAAGATGGTAGTAATGGAAAGAAGATGGGTTCACCAAAACTTGCAGTTACCATTTACTTTATCCCAACGTAACTGTAGTACGAGTATAAGTTTGCTCACTTCTTCAACCAGAGCATTTTCTTGACATGCCCAGTTTTCAAAATCCCTGAGGAAGTTGATTTTGAGTCCATTAAGCAGGGCAAAGTGGTAGGCTGGGATAATGACTGAAGCCTGTACATAGAGAGGAGGAGAGAGTGAAGTTGTTCAGAAATAAATTAATATAATGTATTTCAAAATCCAGTATGTTTCAAGAATTAACTGTGAAATCAACCACTTTCCTGATGGTTCAAAGTAACTACTATAATTACAGACAGCAGGAGGTGGCATACACCTCACCATAGGCTATATGCCGATGGCCTGAGATATCAAAGTCCTGATGTTTAGCAGTGGAAGCAAAATGTAAAACACATGTTCTCCTGGCATTTTCAAGCCTGCAAAAGTATATATTTGTTTTGATGGTTATGCTACAACTGCTGTTGGTTTACAGTACATTTATATGTGTAATTTGCATTGCTCTCAGAATAAAGTGTATCCGATGTTCATAATTTTGATCCCAAGTACTTCTTTGATTGAAGTGGACTGTCTGTGGCTATGCTTGTTGGGTATTGCCTATTTCCACCAGTTCTGGCCTTAACCATGAAGTGACATGAATACATTCACTTCAGGGAGCAGGTTCCAGAACAGTATCTCGTTATTGCCTCAAATCGCTAGCCTTTTGTATCATTTTGAAAAGAGAACACCCATCCAGAGCAAGGAGGTGTCATTTGAACAGCAAATGCAAAAATCTTTAGAGGCTAATGCTGATTGCAAGCTTATATATTCCTAGTGCAATATAATTCTGTTTATACACATAGAATCATACAGTGTATATATCTATAGATTATGTTTCAAGTACAGTGGACCCTTGACTTACAGACGGCTCAACTTACAGACTTTTCGAGTTACAGACTTCTCTGGCCACAAAATTTAGATTCGACTTGCAGCCGGAGAATCGACTTACAGACCAGAAAAAAACCAAAATGGACCAAAAATAGAATAAAAACTGTTGTTTATGGGATTAATCGGTTTTCAATGCATTGTAGGTCGATGGAGATTCGACCTACAGACTTTTCGACTTGCAGCCACTGTTCCAATACGGATTAATTCCGTAAGTAGAGGGTCCACTGTACAAAGATTTCAAGACAGCTAACTTTTAAAAAATTGGACTGATAACCCCCTATTCCAATGCAGAAAGTAGAAAGGGGAAATAGAGAAAACAAAAATGAACAAAAAAACAATATGGGCAGAACAATAAATTTCATCTGAATAAAACAACAAACTGGTTATCTTCTCTTGGTTTTACATTATCCTGATTTTATACTATGATATAACTGGTTCTAATAATTTTATAATAGTGATAGAGACATGTCAGTGGTGCTACCCAAGAAATACAACATCCCCCCCCTACAAACTGATGGCTATTGTGTGGTCTTCTCAGCTGTAAGTGAAGACATTTTATACATTTCATTCGGTCATTGAATTGAAATGACATTTTTATCCTTTCACCCTTTTTAGTCTTTTTTTAAAAAATATGTTGGTTTTTTAGACTTCTGCACTGCAGCTTTTGTCCTCTGTCATTAGCTTTAGTTGGCCTTATTCTGTAGATGTTTAAACTTGATTTAAATTTCACACAATCATTGTATTTATGTATGTTTATGCTATGAACCTCCCAAAAATCTTTGCCTGTTGGGTGGTAGATAAATAAAGAATTAAAATAATCAGAGGAAAGTGATGACAAACCTAGACAACATCTTAAAAAGCAGAGACATTACTTTGCCAACAAAGGTCCACATAGTCCAAAGCTATGGTTTTTCCAGTAGTGATGTATGGAAGTGAGAGCTGGACCATAAAGAAGGCTGGTCGCCAAAGAATTGATGCTTTTGAATTCTGGTGCTGGAGGAGACTCTTGAGAGTCCCCTGGACTGCAAAAAGAACAAACCTATCCATTTTGAAAGGAGACATTTTGAAAGAAACCAACCCTGAGTGCTCACTAGAAGAACAGATCCTGAAGGTGAGGCTCCAATACTTTGACCATCTCATGAGAAGAGAAGACTCCTTGGAAAAGACCTTGATGTTAGGAAAGTGTGAAGGCAAGAGGAGGAGGGGACGACAGAGGACTAGATGGTTGGAGAGTGTCATCGAAGCTGCCAACATGAATTTGACGCAACTCTGGGAAGCAGTGGAAGACAGGAGGGTCTGGTATGCTCTGGTCCCTGGGGTCACAAAGAGTCGGAGATGACTAAACAACTAAACAGCTACACCAAAAATAAACAGAAAATTCATACACAGGCCAGAACCTTATTGATATCTTGTTTGCATAACTGCAAATAATTGAGGCTAATTGACAGGATGCTGGGACTCATCTTGGGCATGTGGTTTGTCATGTGCCCAAGTTATAACTGAATTGTGCTCCCTAGCAATTAAGGTTATCCAACCACAATTAGTGGAAGCAAGTTACACAAACGTTACATGCCACTGGTAGGATTCTGGCCAATATTTGTGAAGAATTGCTTCTGCATTAACCTAGTTATCCAGCAACAAGCTATCATGCTCTTCCAAAACTCCCATTCATCCCAGTAGAACATGAGATTGGAAGCACAGCTTTGAAGTAATCAAATATTCCATCTCTTGCCTGCATTATCTGAGTAGAGACAAACTTCCAAAGTTCATACATGGAGAAGTACATAATGCTGTACAGTGGTGCCTCGCATAACGAGCGCACCGTTTAACGACGAATCTGCATAGCGATGTGTTTTTTGCGATCGCTAATGCAATCACATTGTGATGATCTAAATGGCCGAAAATTGAATTGCGATGATCGGTAAGCGTTTCACTTACCGATCTTTGCATTGCGATGTTTTTTTAAACAGCTGATTGGCGGTTACAAAATGGCTGTTGGGTGCACAAAATGGCCGCCCGCAGCATTTTCGCGCGCTGCCCTCGCTTACCAAGGCGGCGAAAATGGCAGCGCTATGGAGGATCTTCACTCAATGGTGAATTTTCCCCCCATAGGAATGCATTAAACGGAGTTTAATGCGTTCCTGTGGGGTTTTTCTTTCCGTTTAGCACCGATTCAGGATAGCGATGTTAATCCTGGAACGGATTAACATTGCTATGCGGGGCACCACTGTACATACTTGCCTGGAGATAAGCCTCAAAGGGGTTTCTTCTGAATAAATATATATCAGTCTTTTTTTCTACTTTTTTTAATTTAAAACTAAAAAAGGTACAGGAAAAAAAGACCAAATAAAAGGAAAGCATAACTTTAAAAAACTTAATAACACCACATAAACAATACGATAATAAATAATGTACTTCCCTTCACCAGGACCATCTGGAGATATATACTGTAGATGTGTAACGCATAGTCTGGTCCAGTTATACTGGATCAGTTTCAACCTGTGATTCCTGATGGTGTCGACAAATCACTTGTATGTTCTAAGGCTATCACCTCCTGGTCAGACCCATTACTGTCTTAGCTTTTCAAATTGACCAGGAAGGTGACAGAGGAATAGGTCACCCAGGTCATGAACTCCTTGTAGGAAGGATGTATGCCCTCCTGCCTGAAGGAGACAGTACAATAATCTGGCCCATTTTTTAAAGCCAGCTTAGTGACAGAGAATTTAAACAATGATTGTCCTGTCGCCAATATACCGTTCATGGGCAAACTGACCGAGAGTATGGTTGGCTGACCAGCTGCAAGTGTCCTTGGAGGACATTGATGCTCTTGATCTGTTTCAGTTGGGGTTCAGGCCATGCCATGGGACTGAGCCAGTTCTGGTTGCCCTGCTAGATGACTTTGTTTGTTTGTTGCCCCATTAGTGCACAGCAATATTCTGGATGGTGTATATACAAAAGCCTAAACAGAAAAACAAAATGACATAATCTAACATAATAACAGGCAAACAACAAACAAGAAAAAGTAGAGAAAGGAGTTAAACTCAGATGGTGCAGTAAAACTGGGCAGCAATAGAAGATAGGCAAGATCAGGGGAGGCTGCCACCTATTAGGGAAGGCCAACTGGGGGACTGTGACCTTGTTGGTTCTCCTGGATCTCTTAGCAGCCTTGGCTACCATGGACCAATATATCCTCCTGGACCAGATGTCGGTGTTGGGGATTGGAGTATAGCATTGCACTGGCTTCAATCCTTCCTTGACGACCAGTACCAGATGGTTCAGCTTGTTAATGTTGTTTTGTCCCCATAGGTGCTACTGTGTGGGGGTCCCACAGGAGTTGATCATTTCCCTATTGCTGTTCAACATCTAATGTGAGGCTGCTGGGGGAGGTCATTCAGAGATTTGAAGTACATTGCCATTAGTATGTTGACAACATGCAACTCTATCTCTCCTTTTCATCTTGCAGGAGAAGCCGAGCAGACTCTGGAGTACTGCCTGGCTGTGGTTACGGACTGTGATGAGAGCTAATAGACTGAAGATGACTCATAAGAAGATGGAAATCCTGCTGTTAGTAGGGGACCCTAATCAATTAGGGGGGTGCTGTTGTGTAGCCTGGATGGGATCACACTCCTCCTGAAGGGTCAGGTTCATAATTTAGGTGTGCTTCTGAACCTGGCCCTCTTGATGGAGAATCAGATCTCAGCCATGGCCAAGTCTGACTTTTTTCAACTTAGCCATAATGCACACCTCCACCCCTATCTCAACAG